>NC_138147.1:15130000-15152500 GCF_964199315.1 Orbicella franksi
TATTTTCAAAGCAACCATGGCCAGGTGAGATATTTCTAAAGAAATATAAATTCAACGTCCTCATGATTGCTTATAGGGATTGATTTTTATTGTAAACAATATCTTACTAAGTGTATTTTTCTTGTGTACTAATTGTTGTAGAACACAGAGACCACTGTCATGACAGAGATATTAATGTGTGAAAAGTTCCATAAAAAAATGCACTGGGAGCAAATTAAATCAACACAGATGCAGCTTCTGAGAGATCCCCAATATTAATGAAACATACATTGTACATACATGTAAGAGAGTTCAATAATTTATTACTTAAGATTGTAATGCTTTGTTTGGTTTCTCTATATTCACAGACAACTTGATGCCATATTAATTTCTACACTAAGTTCATTGAACAAACTGACTTGGAAGTTGAGTTCTGCAACCCATACTGATAGAAGTAATATCATACAGCTGTAGCT
This sequence comes from Orbicella franksi, assembly GCF_964199315.1. Classification (NCBI taxonomy): domain Eukaryota; kingdom Metazoa; phylum Cnidaria; class Anthozoa; order Scleractinia; family Merulinidae; genus Orbicella; species Orbicella franksi. The sequence goes on from NC_138147.1 coordinate 15,130,456, forward strand.
GCAACATTGTGACAGATGAACTGTATTACATTATTAAGAAACACGTATGATACATGTATTAACTAATTATTTAAAGTGTCTGTTAAATTAATCAGTTTTTCTGAGAGATAGTTTACTCATTATGTCATGGTTTATTTAAATAATTGCGTTTTTGGCTTAAAAATGATATTTATTGTGCTTGGTTTATGTTGCTCTTAAATCAATTTTGTGATAACCTGTATTGGGCATGGCATAGATTAATATTTTGCCAACACGAAATGGAGAACTGGGTCTTAAGCAAAGTTGCAGGATTAGTAGTTTTGCAGAAAGAAAGAGTCGTGAAATTTGACATTCTACCGACAGCCTTGCCATTCGCAACGTCCAGTAAGGTTAATTTGATCCCTAGTGTTGTACAAATAGTGTTCTCTAATTTATAAATTATTTCAATCTGTTGTTTAAATGATTGCCTTATAACCTCATGTCCAGCTTTGGTGCATGCAGGATATTGATGTATTGTTTATCCATTTTGCTGTAAATTATCTTTAATTGATGTGTCATCAGAACATATCTTGGATATGCTGGCTTTTTCTGACAAATGTACCTATGCCTCATAATCTTTGAGTGCGTTTGGTTGTGTAGTCCAGACAAAATATACGTACATAATATAACTTACTTATAGCTTACTTATAATTCTTGGTATAATTTAATTGTAACAAAATTAATTAATGGAACCCAATAACAGCTCCTGTAGTGCACAATCTCAGTCGAGAAAAAGAACAAATCACATTGGAATTGAATAATAAAATTATTATCAGAAGCCTATGCAAGTATTCATGATCAGCAACATAATATCATATTTATCGTTCATGCCAGAGTGATTTTGCTTATACTTATACTTTGAGAGATGGTGCAAACCCTTTCAGCAAGAGGAGACTCCATACAGAAATGAAGATAGCTAACTATCTTTGGGGATCAAGTTAGAGAACAAAACTTTTTAACTTTTTACATGTGTATACTACCTTGGTATTTTTGTGAGATTTCATTTGGTAGAAATTTGGGGACTGAGTATATTGTAACCACTGCATTTCAGTCATACCCCACAACAAAAAAATGTGTAAACCTCTTTTGTGTGGGAGTCCCAGTTGTTCACTAAGAAAGAATATAATGATTAACAACAATGTCTTGTCTTTCTCAATAAGAAAGAACAGGAAATGCCACCAAAAAGCACAGAAGACAGTTCTGTTATGTGATCGACATTTTTGGTGGCTCCCCTGAAATGCTTGAAATCATGGCTCTATTTTCATCATCACACCATCTTACACCTCGATCTGCTGATGTAATCCTAGTTCGGGCTGAAACTATAAAATCGCTCGCAGTTTACTTCACATACATGTACATCTTGGATTATTTTCATCAGTAACAACATTCCAAAAAATAACTCACGAGCTCCGCTTTTAGCCTCGGCTAAATCTATATATTATTTAAAATTAGCTTAGAAAACTATGTAATAATATTTTAAAAAAACACTTCTTGTGGACGTCATTCACCCTATAATTTACTTGTCAAGGTTTCTCAAGTTGCGGTTCTTCCTTCCAAAACAAACTGTAAAATCTACATCAAAAGATCTTCCCTCCGTGAAGGAAAATTACAAGTAACTGCGGTTCAAAACTCCAGGATAAATTTTTTTTTTCTTAACGTCGCTTTGACTGAATTATTTCGAAAGACTTAATTTCTCCCTTTAATTCATAACTTCTATTAGATTTTAAATTTAAATTTAAATGTTTTAGACAGCGCTACGTTAAAACGCAGTTCGTGTTCATGAAATTCTGAATTAAGAATCAGCAGAGTTGTACTCACAACAGAGCTTGTTAACCAAACTGCTTTGCCACTGATAACTAAATCGCCTTACTCTCGGACAGCTTTCCCAACTGCACCTTCATGCATAACTGAGATCGCTAAATGCAGGGTTTGGTTGATCGCATTAAATGTTATGTGCGATAATCACAGCACTGTCGACAGGAATCAATTCTCTGTTATTCGGAACACACCAATAAATGACGTCTTGTTCATTCTTCGGTGTAAATTACTTTGGACGCCTAATTATACATCCGGCTTTGTGATTGGTTATTGTTTGTCACTTGGTTGTAATCCTGGCTCTGATTGGTTACACCTGGTTACCTACACCCTTAGCTACTGCAAACCTTGTTAAGAGCCTTTTCATAAAAATGAATAATGGTAAAGGTGTCTAAAAAAGCAGTCATTGTTGATTTTTCGCAGATTGTCAGTTTTGAAAACGATATTAAATGCTGCGAAAAAACAAACTTAGAGCGGTCCTTGCGGATATTTTTTAGGGCCGCTTAGACTACATCACAGTACAAGTTTGCTGTATATGGCTAGCGCACGAGAAAAATGGGTACCTTTTGATGGACAACTGTAAAATTGCCGCGTAAAACAGTAGGGATAGCCGATCACGCGCCGCCTATTAATTTATTTGACAACGCTGACCGTTTTTTCTATCCAAGACGTATATTTCAGGGACGTGTCTCACTAATTGCACGTCTAAATAGATATATAAGATGAAAATAACCTTTGTCTTAATGGATTAACAGAAAACTTGTGAATCTTGAATCTTGGTGCTCTTTATGATCTCAAATGTATTACACCGCAATGCAGCTCTGTTATGTAATTTCTTCGTTTTGCTTCGGGTGGCCTTATTAATATCACAGGTCACCTTATCGGTGTAAAAAAAAAAGCGTAAATTTTGTAGGTACGTTAAGTTTTGGCGGTGGAAAGAAGAGTTTTGGATTCAAGAAGTTATTATTGTTCGTTTGTACACTTGTTGACGTCTTTCATCGATCGATGAAGTAGTTTCACACTGTCGCAAGCTTCGCAAAACAGGTGAATAAAATTAGGTATCTTAAAGTTTTCTTTGTAAAAAGATTGCTTTGAGTGAATTGAACTTGGTGTGTTGTACTTACTATTATAGTAGGCTTTCCCCGTTCTACTGCTAGCCTGTTCTTTAATGACAACCAGTAAACCTGTTTACGCGACGGCAAGACCTTGGAAGTTTTCCATTGTACAGAATTTTGCCCTTTATGTGATAAACAAGTAATCGCAAGTGCCCTCGGGCAATTAAGGATTAATTTCACTTGTACTTTCAAAGTTTTCCAAATTGCCCTGGTTGCTCCGCGACTCGGGCAATTTTGTGAAAACTTTCAAAATACGAGTGAAATCTCCTGCGTGAAACTAATCTTTAATTACCCTCGGGCCCATGCGATTACATATACAAAGTATAATTTTGCCTTCGTAACAAATATAATGTCTTCTACCGACGCATTTGCTGGTTGAGAATTTGTTTATTTCGCTACGTGTTTTTGTCGGCATCTAGCAAAACCTGTTATTTTAGTGCAGTTTTAACATTGGCGTTGTTACCAATGGCCTCCATGAAGCTATGTTTACTGTAGAGAAATAGATAATTTCCGTTGCGTTTCTTTGAGTCAAAGAAGACCTTTAATTTGGGTCAAATTTCGCAAATCGATTTGGGGGCTAAACGACGGGTAACCCTCACCATGCCTCTGTACTCTGATAAAGCACGCTGTTTCAGCCAAGCAGAGCGCACGATATATGGAAACGTTATTTATAATACAGATAGGACCCTGCGCGCGCTCTGATTGGTCAAAAACCTATGTTTTATCAGAGTATAAAACATAGAAAAAGCGTGTTTTATTGTCTTTCGCGACATTACCTCTATATCATAAAGCAAATGAAGAAACCAAAGCCGTGTATTACACTGTGATAAAACACTCCGGACATTATATTTGAGAACACTCGAGAAATGTAGAAAACACTCTCCTGCGGCTCGTGTTTTCTTCATTTCTCTCGTGTTCTCAAATGCCCGTCGTGTTTTATCATAGTTAGCTTCCGTAGCAAGCCTTTCCGTGGGGTTTGGAAGCAAAAAAAGACTTCGGTGTTTTGAATGGGGCGAGAGCAAAAAACAGGAAAGAGGGGGGTGGGGGAGGGGAAGGCGTTACTTTCTTCCTTCCTTTCCCTCCCCTGCCCCTCTTTTGCTTGCTCCATTTTTCGCGCTGTAATTCTTTGCTCCTGAGCCCCAAAGAAACGCTTGCTACGCAGGCTATTTCACGGTGTAATACACGGCTTAGGCTTCCTTATTTGTTAATTATATAATATAAGGTGCACCGCACTAAATAAGTTGCAAATGAATATAGCGCTCACATCTTGTTCATGATCTCTATATTTTATTTACAGATAAATACTTTCCTACCCTTATGTGGTGTTTACATTTGAGCTTGTAACAAGGTAAAAAGTTACTAAGGTCAAGTTACTTAACCTTGGTACATTCGTCCAGTGTTTCCACTGGCTCAGTTGATCTGTCAACACACGCGTGGTGGAAGAGAACTTCGTATATATACATGTACAATATATATTTTTGCAAAACACTTAAGGTTATCCAAAGAATGATTGTTTTACCTTTAAAAGCAGTTGACACATAAATGATTACGGCAAAGTCGCCATCTTACGAAGAGTAATCTTTTGGATAACGTACCACTGGATACTAAATGTAACAATATCTCCAGTTTGTATTTCTTAAAATAAACGTAGAACATGTAGAGAAGATGCTACTTACACAGACTCCAAACATATTTAAAGTATGGTATGGTTTCCAATGAGCGCGTTTTCCTAGGCCCCAGTTGTTGCGTTATTTTCGGGTATCATAGATAAGGATATAGTAATTTTCAGTTATCAAGATGAGTGGAAATAAAAGCAGCGTTTGTATATTTTGAATAACCATATTTACAAATTTGACCAAAGACTCCAGCCCACTTGCATGTCCTGGACCACCCATTGTTTCAATAATTTCAATGTCCTTCTTTTAGTCTTCTCAGGAATTCAATTATCCATTTACATCTAAACTTTCTTCCTAAAACTCGGAAAACGATAAAAACATCGTATGTTGTGGACAACCGACAACCACTGCACTCTAATGGCTAATAGTATACGAGTAGCTCAGCCAATCAGCTTGCATCATATGCATTAGTATACTAATAGAACTGTACTAAAATCAGATAGACCACGGAGAAAAATGTTCTTGCTCGTCACAACAACCCCAGGCCTCCGTGTCTAACCGTTACAATCGCTATGCGGTATAAATAATATTCAGTTATCCGGATGAATTAATAAGAATATATAATAAGAAATGTGAGTAAAAGTTCGGAGTTTAGGAAATCCAGACATTCCGGGGTCTGGCCCATTACCATCACACACCAGAGATAATCTGGATATTGCCATTGGCAAGCCCTGCCTGCGGCTCCTTGCTGCTATTGTTCGCTCCTCCTTGATTCTCTTCTCTGTCACCCAATACGGCTTCTAGGAATGAAGGTGAGGTCCTCCACGAGGATTTGCTTTTACCACTGATCTGTTTGAAAAAGTTCTTCTTGTTCTTCAGACTAGTGAAGATTTTCTTGAATGCATCTTTGAACTCTTTACTCATGATGAAGTACACCAGTGGATTAGCAGACGAGTTGATCATAATGAACATTATAAGCTGGCCTATGATCAGATTGTAGTAAGGCTTCTTCCAGTATTCTGGCATAATCAGTACCACCACACGAAGAGCGTTCAAGGGAAACATTACCACGGCGAACAAAATTACCAGAGGCGTAAGAATTCTCGTTGTCTTGTTGCTTTGTTGCCAGATTCTTTTGTCGCTTCTTTCTTTGTTTGATGGAGCTTGCGACAAGACTGCTTGATCTGCATCATCGTACTCTGACATCGAGGTTCGGAAGGCAACACTTTGAAGTACTCGTTTTTTGATCCTGACATATGTAAATGCTATGACAACCAGAGGAAGTGCATACCAGACGACGATGAGAACTATTGAGTAAGACTGGACTAACAACTTTGACATAAGTGGGCCGCAGATTTGCAGAGTCGGATTGTAATGCATAACCGGGTACAGAGGAACGGATGAAACTACAAACGACGCCAACCACACCACGCCAATAACCACAAAAGTGCTCACCCGAGATCTGTGCTTGATCTGGTAACGTTTAGCGCCCACTATATTCCGATATCTCTCGATAGCAATGGCCGTAATCGACCAGATGGAGGCTCCGAAGAATGCCTCCACGGTAGGATACAGGTAATGACAAGCATGTTTCCCTAACAACCAGCGAAATGGGTAGAGGTATTTCAACAGTACCATAGGATAGATGATAAGTAGTACCCCCAGATCCGCTATGGTCAAGCTCAGCAAGTAATAGTTCATGGAAGTCTTCGTCTTGGCCTGGATTAGGATCACGAAGCATACCAGGAGATTACTAACCACACCTAGGAATACAATGGTTGACCACAAAGTTATTTGGAGCATTAGGGCTCCGAGAGGCTGGTGGAGGTATTCGTGCAACCCCGATGCTTGGGTGACGTTGTCAGTCGTGGTATTTTCCAAAGGAGTGCTGAGTGTTCCGTTAATATTAATGTCGTCCGTGGTTATTTCTGTGTTGTTTATCTGTGAGAGGAACACGATTTCGTGCAAACTGGGAAATAATTTCACTCTAGGAGAAAACATATTAAAAATGCACTAAAATTACAGGGCAACTCTTCGTGATATTGCAAGAGTCTCCCACCGTAACTCATGATTTTCGGCTCCGTACAGGGATGAAAGGTTTAGACATGACTCAGCGCCAAGAGCGGGTGAAGTCAAAGAGAGTTCATGCCCATTCAGACCTTATTTCCAAGGCAAGTTAGATCTCTCTTAAGTTATTTTTAGTAGATTCCGTTGTTTTATCGATAAACACATGCATTTGTACTAGTTATAATTGTGTCTCTAACTGAACGACTTCTTGTGTTCCATTCATTTGTGCCGATGATAATTCTGTCTTCAACTGAAAGACTTCTTGTTTTCCCTGCGCTAAGTCCTCACGAGAAATATTATTTGTCCATTTCCATCGAGTTACATAAATAGCAAAGTGAATCTCTTTACTTCATTGTTTGCATCTTTGGTTTTTGTAAATTCGTGCTGTAGATAATTATTGAAATGATTGTCGTCCGTTTCTCAAAGGCAAACAAACTCAATAGCCTTCCCTACCAGAGGAAACTGGTTTCAGGTAAACGTTTCGGGCTCACTGGAATAGTTAGTTCATTTTAGAAAATGAAACAAACTCTCGCGTTGAAGAAAGGTTAAGATATCATCCTGACTCTATCTAAGAGACGAGTGAAATATCCATCAAAATAATTTTCTTCTCTCGTGATTATTAACAGCGCCTCACAAACCCAATAAAGAAGAGTAATTTTCATTTTTATCTAAAGTTGATAAAATAGTCTCACGTCTGTGAAAGTCCCAATCTAAATCGATTAATTTTAAGTTTTCTCTAAACTTGATGAAATAGTCTCACGTCTGTGAAAGTCCCAATCTGAATCGATCTACCACACACATTTATTTTCTCGCAGGTTTCGGAGAATACGTAGTTTTAATTAAAAGTCTTAAAAATCGGGAGACTAAAAGCGTCTTTTATGGAGATAAAAACAATATTTGGAATTCAGGGTCGGTCGGAAAATACAAAACTGAGCTCTTTTTATATTTAAGATTAGCTTAGAAAACTATGTAATAATTTTTTTAAAAAAATACTTCTTGTGGACGTCATTCACCCTATAATTCACTTGTCAAAGTTTTTCAAGTTGCGATTCTTCGTTCCAAAACAAAGTGCAAAATCTTCATCAAATGATCTTCCCTCCGTGAAGGAAAATTTCAAGTAACTGTACGTCAAAAACGCCAGGATAAATTAGTGGGTTTTTTTTTTGTAATCTCGATTGGACTGAATTATTTTCGAAAGTCTTAATTTCGCCCTTTAATCCATAACTTCTATTAGATTTTAAATTTTTTAGACAGCGCTAGGGTAAAACGCAGTTCGTGTTCATGAAATTCTGAATTAAGAATCAGCAGAGTTGTACTCACAACAGAGCTTGTTAACCAAACTGCTTTGCCACTAATAACTAATCGCCTTCTTCTCAACCAGTTTTCCAAACTGCACCTTCGTGCATAATTGAGATCACACATACAGTCTTTGGTTGATCGTATTAAATGTTTTGTGTGATAATCACAGCACTGCAGCTGTTGACAGGAATCAATTCTCTGTTATTCGGAATACATCAATATATGGCGTCTTATTTATTCTTCGGTGTAAATTACTTTGCGGCCCTATGTTCCTCAGGGAATTAAAAGGCTTAAGCAGTAAACTACTTTGGATGCCTAATTATACATCCGGCTTTGTGATTGGTTATTGTTTGTCACTTGGTTGTAATCCTGGCTCTAATTGGTTACACCTGGCTACCTACACCCTTAGCTACTGCGAACCTTGTTACGAGCCTTTTCAGAAAAATGAGTGATGACAAAGGTGTCTAAAAAAAGCAGTCATTGTTGATTTTTCGCAGATTGTCAGTTTTAAAAACGATTTTAAATGTTGCGACAAAAAAAAAGCACTTAAGTTTGTCCTTGTGGATATTTTTTAGGGTCGTTTAGACTACATTATAGTACAAGTTTGTTGCATATGGCTAGCGCACGACAAGAATGGGTACGTTTTTGTAAATTAAACCTGAAAATTGCTTACCCTACAATGTTCCTAATTGCACTTTTCCTGGATGCAAGCAGCGCGAACTACAAAAGTCTCAGTAACTAAGCCGTACCGCCTTTGGAAGTCTTTTTATAGGACCTCAGTTACCTCAGACTAATTTAGTACATGCCATCTGCTCTGAATTTTTGATGGAAAACAGTAAAATTGCCGCGTAAAACAGTAGGGATAGCGGATCACGCGCTGCCTATTAATCTATTTGACTACGCTGACCGTTTTTCTATCCAAGACGTATATTTCAGGGACGTTTCTTACTAATTGCACGTCTAAATAAATACACATGATGAAAATAACCTTTCTCTTAGTGGATTGAGAGAAAACTTGTGAATCTTGAATCTTGATGCTCTTTATGATCTCAAATGTATTATGCAATGCAACTCGGTCATGTATTATTCACCTTCTTAGAAAAATACGATTAATGAAGTATTTAACAAATTTTAAATGATTTAGCATGTATTAGAAATTGAAAGTGGATATAATAGGAAAAGAGAGTTTTAAAATAGCCTGCACTTTTTTCCGGCGAAATTTCCATGAAATGGACAAACAGATTACTACAAACGAAACACGCGCTGTTCATCAACACAGATTTCAGTGATAATCTGGAACGAAACGTGGCATTCATCGATAAACTAATGGAGGGAACATTTAAAGTCATCTATCACCGGCTTAAAAGTAACTATCATACCTCCGTTGGTTGGAAACGCTTTCTAGTCGAAACAGGCGAGGAAGTTCTTCAATTCTTCGCGGAAATCATTTGATGAATGAAAGAATGACGGCTGTTGTTGTCTCCCGACTTGAAGTCTGATAACTGACGTTGCAAACGTTGCTTGGGAAGGTCAGAAAGCAGAGGCTAGATGATAACTCACTTATCAACAAGTAATGGCTTGCTTGACAGCTTGTTATCTTATAACTTCTCCAACGATTCTCAGAAAAACAAAAGGTCAGCCAATTTGATTGCAGTATTACCAGCACACCAGAGTTTATCGTCGACGGGGTGAGGACAAAACCCTGTGTTCGATTTAGACAAACGTCGTCACACACGATTTTGAAACCACTGAGAAACACGCAGCAGCGCAAATAAAAATGAATAACGCAGACGCATAAAAAATCTCCGAGAGTTTTTGTTGATAGATAAACTTCTGTTTGAGGTGTTTTCGTGTTGTTTTCACACAGCTAGATTGATGGACCACTTGCTTTTGCCTGAGTAATTTCTTATTTTCCTCACACTATTTTTTCCAATCAAGTACTGGGAATATTGTTCTCTATTTATCACTGACTGAGTCCCTAGAGAAACAGTTAAACCAAACGGTTTTAGAACTGCAGATGACCCTGTAAGAGGCCCCGCCTGGAAATATTCCATCTTCGAATATACCATTTATCACTCAATAAAATTCTTAAGCTTTTGAAACATTCGGAAAAAAAATGAAAAAATATGAATCAATCAATTTATGATCATTATTAATTGATATGAAAATTGGCCAAATTCTCCTTGCTTGTATTGATCACATAGCAACGCTTGTAAAGCCACCATTCCGTAAAAGATCGCAACTTTTATATTTTCTTTTGAAAGCTCAGCAGTTTTTTTCGAGGGTTTCAGCTTCCTTTTAAGAAGTGCCAACTCGGGCTTAATGATCCTCTTTCGAGGCTTGGTCTGAGCTTCCACTAACGATACTACATTTAGGAAATAACACACTGGCTGTGGGTAAAATTTGGGTGGCAGGGAAGGACGACTGGGGAGTAGGGGCCCAGGAAGGGGGCCCTCCTGGGGGAGTACAGATCGGGTGGTACCGGGAGTAGCCACCCTGGAATAAAAGTTCCAGACCTGCCTCCAGGGGTGAGGCCCATATCCCACAGTCAGGGGGACTGAGGGAACCAGGAGGGGAAGCCCCTCCTGGGGGGAATACAGATCAGGTGGTACCGGGGGTAGCCACCTTGGAATAGGTAATTTCTCCGGACCTGTCTCCAGTGCGCTAGAGCCTTACTGTGGGGTAAAGTGCAGCTAATGGGTGCACTTCCCTGCCACCGTCCTTTAATAGCAAACAACAGAAAGTCACCAAAATACAGTCTCTGTTCATTGCACCCTGAATGATAAGGTCTAAGGCTTGCTAGGAGACAGATAACCCTAGCCTATAGCCATTAATGGTATAATTATTATTATTATTATTATTATTATTATTATTTTATACTAAGCAAATGATATCGTAAGTGTATATGGATAAATGTTTTTCTAAAAGTAGCGGAATAGTAATGTTCAGTGTCTATACGCGACATTCTGAATTGTAGCATCAGAGCTTGCCCCCATTTTTTTTTTTTTTTTTTTTTTTTTTTTTTTGGGAAAGACAGATTATTAGCCTTATTCATGGTGAACATTTCTATAGATCTAAATGATTTTGTTTATTCGCTTGAAGATGGTCCTAAAGCGTAGTATCAGGGGTTCAGATGTGTAGAGCAAGGGTCCCAGTCATGGGAGGGTGGGAGGGTAAAAGAAAAATCAGTGGCGAAGGATCGGCACAAACGAGAAGGCTGAATACAACGAGGAGCGTGTGCTTGACTAGAGATCAGGGGCATGAGGTGGACATGTGAGAGACATGACTGGAACCATTGATACACTGTCTTTTACAGATGTAGATAACAGTGGCTTTACTTAGGAAATGAAAGGTTTGTTGTGATATCCAAAGGGGGTGATTGTTTTCAACTGGGAATCCCTGATGGCCTTTGAGATCAGGAATTGGTGGCATGTTACCTATGTTACTGGGATTTACTTATGAGCATGACACGAGGTTCATTGTGTTACATGTCTCTGAAATAAAGTGTTACAATGCAGAATGTGTGTGCCTGACTTTGAGATATTGTCTCTCAGGTCTCATTAACATCAGTTTATGGATGCCATAAACTTAAACTTTATGTCAAAGTCCACACATGTACTGTTTTCAGTTATATTTTCAAAAGTTTCAAATGCACTGCGGGAAAGAATGGTTCTTTCACTAAAACAATATGAACGAAACAATCTTGGCAATAAAACATTATTTACTGTCAGAGCAATACTGGCTCGAAATGGCTATAGTTATTTTTCGGTGTTTTTCTTTTGTTTTGTTGTTTTTTGTTCTCCCTTAAATCAATCTGCAAACTACAAATTCTTCCTTCATCTCTCCTGTCCTAACACTAGGCTTGAGGCGGAAGCCTAGTTTTCACCACCGATGCAAGCACAAGTGCAAGCACAGGCGCAAGCACAAACGTAAGCAATAGGGATGACTCAAGTGAAAACGAAATTCGACGCAAACACAAACACAAGCAAACTCATCCGAACCTTCCTCCATTTTGGAAAACTGTTTAGGCGTGAGGTAATCTGGATCCAATGTTTGTATTGGCCAAACATAACCACGTGTGGTCAATATCCTTGAGCTTGTGTTAGCGGTATTTCGTTTTCACTTGTTGCAGCGCAAACGCAAACATAAGCGCAAGCACAACAACAAAGGAAACATTTTGATCCTTGAGCTTGCGCTTGCGCTTGTGCTTATGCCTGTGTTAAGGCCGTTTTTGCTATACAGTGAAATAAGAATTATTGTTGGACATCTATCACCATGGAATTCATATGCTTGAGCCGAGTATTACGTCCACTGAACATATATATAGGGCCGAACTCACACACTACCGCTCTCATGTGGCTTTGATAGCTTAGTTAGTAGAGCATTACACCCGTAACGCAAAGGTCGTGGGTTCGAATCCCGTTCAGAGCCTGAAATTTTTTCAGGTCCTTTTTCCAGTAGTGTTATGGTTGCATTCGCATCTTTCATTCTTTCAAGAATTATTGTGTTGGCGCTTGTCCACGCCAGTGAAAACCAGATGTAAATTGGGCAATATCCAGCCATCTTGACCTCACACTTGGTCAATAACCCATATTTATTATATGCCTGTATCTCACAAGGACTGGGAACTACCGAATTCACGAATTTGATTGGCTGAAATCGATATTGACCGCGGTCTAGATTTTCCCATCTAGACCGGCATCTAGACCGATTTCATTTTGCGTTGAAAAAGTAGCAAACTAAAATACAAAAATGTTCACCATTTTCTTTTATTTTCTTCTCAATCATTTATGGAAGTGCCAAAAAGCCTGATGACAAAAAAAAGTAGAGACGACGAGCAAATTTCCGCAGGTTTAAGTTAAGCTCATCGCCGTTCGCAAGCAAAATGTCAGCTAGTACAAACCAGTTACATTAAACGAATTAAAGTTTTCTTCTTTGCCATATAATAAACATCTCATTAACCGAGCTAAGTCGGTCTGTATGGGAGAATCTTGACCTCAGTCGTGTGTACAGACCTCACTGCGTTCGGTCTGTACTCACGACCTCGGTCAAGATTCTCCCATACAGACCTCCTGCTCGGTTAATAAGAGCTAATTATTTTACTCCATATTTTAATTTGTAGTTAACAAATAAAGAAACCTCGATTGTGCTATGTTCGGTTGTAAAGCACTTAGGAAGCGGAAGAGCACAAAGGAAGTGTAGGGGGAAACACGAACTAACACGAAAGGTAGTCGAGACTTTCTCCCTTCTTCATGAGTACTCTACCGCTTCCTAAGTGCTTTACAACAGAACAGAGCACAGTCGAGGCGTCTTAATTTGTTTTATGATAAAGAATCCGTTAATTTTCCCACACATTCAGCTAATATTTTCAAACTAAACTTGACTTTCCAAACGAGGAGTGGCGTCAGAAGGAGTGGCGAGTGGAGTGGTCCACGCTGACGCCAAAAGTCGCGTCAGCGTGGATCTGATCTCTGATAAGGTACGCTAAAATAGGCCAGTCGTAATCCTTTTTTTAGAATTGTTCCAATAATTTGATCGGCTCACCAGACAGCAGCTGTCGAGCACAAATTGATCTTGAGCTAAACTTTCGGTTCCCATTGGCTTTCGAGATAAGAACGACCATTTCAGATTTCGCTTTTTAGTTTAATTTCAAAATAGGGATCAAAAGTTAAAATTTCTTGTCCTGAGGAATCTGGCCACATTGCGGCTCATGGAAACGTGCACTTTTCCAAAGGAAATTACGAAACAAAGAGCTCAAAGCTTGCACATCAGGAATACGAAATGAGGAGCTGGATTTGAAACGAGCTGCAGTTGTTTACGGCTTGCTGCAAGATTGTCCGAACTTGCGTCAAAGCTGGAAAGACTAAGTTGTTCCCACTGGGTCTGCTCCAAGTACAGGAGAGAATATCAGAGCAAGCTTTTAACTGATAACTCGTCGGGTAAGCGTTGTAATTGTTGACGTTCACTTCGCTGAGATGACCGTAGATCGCTTTTTAACGAACGAACGTTACTACACTCCATGTCAGTCTTTTTTGAGCATTTTTACAAAAATTAAGCTTCTCATCATAAGCAGACACAGCTCAATAAGTGTTTTCTGTTTTACATCTGTGTCATATATGGGGTAGAGTTACTGAATGCTGATTGGCTGAGACAAAGGGCATGTTTTTTCTTAATCACGAGGGCACTTTTGGTAATCAAGAGGGCATGATTACTTGATGCTGACTGTCTGAGCACGCCTGCATTAAGTTGATTTCCCGCTTCAAACGGGTTTTGAAAAAGAATTTCAGAAACGCATCGCTTCTGAGTTTGATCTAAACGCGATTATTTCATCTTTACGTGAAAGAAAATCGACATACGGCAAGGTGCAGTCTTTGGTGGAAAAGCAAAGGATTTTTCCATCCAAAAACGTATTGATTCGAGGCCTGAAAAAAGTGTGAGGGGGGCTGGTGTCGCACGAAGCATAGAGTTACCGTTAGAATTTCATTGCTGACAAACTGAAAGGTAATTTCTTCGTTTTGCTTCGGGTCGCCTATCGGTGTAAAAAAAGAAACAGCGTAAATGTTGTTTGTACGTTAAGTTTTGGCGGTGGAAAGGAGAGTTTTGGATTCAAGGAGTTATTAGTGCTCGTTTGGACACTTGTTTATGTGGATCGATGAAGTAGTTTCACGCCGTCGGCAAGCTTCGCAAAACAGGTCGTGAATAAAATTAGATTGCTTAAAGTTTTATTTGTAAAGAAATTGCTTTGAGTGAATCGAACTTGCTGTGTTTTGCTTACTATTATGGTAGGCTTTCCCCTTTCTACTGCTAGCCTGTTCTTTAATGACAACCAGCAAACCTGTTTACGCGACCGGAAGACCTTGAAAGTTTTCCTTTATACAGAATTTTACCCTTTATCTGATAAACAAGTAATCGCAAGTGCGCTCGGGCAATTAAGAATCAACTGCACTTGTATTTTCAAAGTTTTCCAAATTGCCCTCGTCGCTCTGCGACTCGGGCAATTTTGTGAAACTTTGAAAATACAAGCGAAATTAATCCTTAATTGCCCGAGGGCCCATGCGATTACATATACAAAGTATAATTTCTGCCTTCATAACAAATATAATGTCTTCTATCTAATCATTTGCTGGTTGAGAATTTGTTTATTTCGCTACGTGTTTTGTCGGCATCTAGCAAAACTGGTTATTTTTGTGGAGGTTTATCATTGCTGTTGTTACCAACGGCCTCCATGCAGCTATGTTTACTGCAGACAAATAACTAATTTCCGTTGCGTTTGTCTGAGTCACAGAAGACGTATAATCTGGGTCAGATTTGTCAAATCGACTTAAGGGCTAAACGACGGGTAACCCCCACCATGCCTCTGTACTCTGATAAAGCACACTGTTTCAGCCAATCAGAGGGCACGATATATGCAGACGTTATTTATAGTACGGATAGGACCCTGCGCGCGCTCTGATTGGTCATAGAAAAAGCGTGTTTTATTGTTTTTCGCCACATTACCTCTATATCATAAAGCAAATGAAAAAACCTAAGCCGTGTATTACACTGTAATAAGACACTCCGGACATTATATTTGAGAACACTCGAGAAATGTAGAAAACACTCTCCTGCGGCTCGTGTTTTCTCAAATGTTCTCAAATGCCCGGCGTGTTTTATCACAGTTAGCCTGCGGAGCAAGCGTTTCCGTGGGATTTGGAAGCAAAGAAAAACTTCGGTGTTTTGAATGGGGCGAGAGTCCCAGGGGCATAATCGGGGACAGAGTCCGTAAGCGCGCGCTATTTCTAGTATTGGGGCTGTCCCTATCACATGGGACAATTTTTCTATTTTTAGAACAAATTGCGCCATCATGTGCGACACACGCACGTACATGCTGCGTGGATTTTTGCAGATATAGCGCGGGAAAATGGCGTCCAAAATTTCCCGAAAGGTTTGATGTTTTTGGCCCACAAATCAATACGTTCATGTCTGTTGGAATTTTGCCTTAGTATTTTCGTCGTAAGCTGCTCCAGTTTGATTGAAGTAACACAGTGCCGAATTTAGTTATCTCCCGCTTCATATCGCTGACCACATTATGTTCCGCTGCTTCTTTTACAAGAGCTCCACATTACTCCACTCTAAGTTTCACATATGTTGAAGATTGACAGCTTTTCCATAACCGTGACACAGCAAGAAACCAGTTGGATATATTTGGATACAGCACCGTTTCAGGACTTCAAAGTTTCCCTCCTCTTGCGACACGCCTGCGAGGATTTCGCCAGGTCTACCTCGACCGAAAAGTAAAACAAAGTAATTGCAAGTTTGAGTTTCGCCTGAATTGTAAGCGATGCTTGATGCTTTATCAAGGCGCAATAACTGACAAGAAATTTTATGTCTGTAGATGCTGCTCAGTTTTGTTTGTGTAAAAATCCAATAAATTGTCTGTTGTCGATGAATAAGAGCGCCCGCCTATGCGTGTTTTGTACAGTCAGTAAAACATGACTAACTGGACTTCCCCACTTTCGTGTGAAAACGTACATCGAACTCATATAATATCTCTAGTTTTTAAATATCTTTAAGGTTGATAAATGTTTGAGAACATATTAAAAGCTTAGCTGAAAATATGTGAATACAGCAGAAATTATCAGCAAAGTTACGATGACGCTTTCTTTAATCAACTCGAAAAACGATTTCGATTTCGTTGGTCGAGTTATCAAAACTCCTTGTCTAGTTTATTTTCGCAGTGTAAAATTTCACTATGATGAAGAAATACACATGATGTTAGTAGCCTTTTGGCGTTGGGGAAAATTGTTGCAGCATTTCAGCGCAAAAGACAACGAAAGAAATCTTTGTCAAGATTTGTTGACAATTGAAAACATCGACTCGGATTTGAAGGTGCACGCGCTGCACTATGCAAATGAGCTACTTATGTACGCGTCAGACTTTCCTTTAAATTAAAAAACTTTTGCAAACTCGCCAAACAAACAGAAGCAATAAGAAACTATCAAAAACAGGGTTTGGTTATGATTAAGCATTGTTTCGGGAAACTCTCAAATTAACTCGATATCAGAGTAAAGAGTTTTCTTTCATAGCTTTTCTTTACAGAACAAACGCAAAAGCTTACGCGTTCAACTAGCGCGAGCACATATTATTCATTCACAACGCGAAATTGAAGTCTTGTTTTCGACCCTGAAAAACTCACCTTTTCCATCAGCTCAGAGCATAAAACTACATATAAGAGCCCTGGATCTAATTCTTTGCCTTATTCCCTGCCATCGCTGTGAAAAATCTGCAAGAGAATCTTGCGACTCTCACCATTTGATCATGCAACGTGACAACATCGACGCGAAAACCCCCGACACGTGGGTGGATCCGCGCGGATATATGACGTCAGGATGGTGCAATTTGTTCTAAAAATAGAAAAATTGTCCCATATCATAGGTGCGTGCAGATCCCAAGACTTACGGTCTCCGTCCCCGATTATGGCTTCTGTTGCAAATGAATATAGCCCTCACATCTTGTTCATAATCAGTATATTTTATTTACAGATAAAATACTTTCGTACCCTTAGGTGGTGTTAACATTTGAGCTTTTAACAAGCTAAAAAGTTATTAAGGCCAAGTTACTTAACCTTGGTAATTTCGTCCAGAGTTTCTACTGGCTCAAGTTGATCTGTCAACACACGCGTGATGGAAGAGAACTTCGTATATATACATGTAGAATATGTATTTTTGCAAAACGCTTAAGGTTATCCAAAGAATGATTGTTTTACATTTAAAAGCAGTTGACAGATGTCATAATCATTGAATAATTACAGCAAAGTCACCATCTTACAAAGAGTAATCTTTTAGATAACACACCATTGAATACTAAATGTAACAATATCTCCAGTTTGTATTTCTTAAAATAAACGTAGAGCATGTAGAGAAGATGCTACCTACACAGACTGAAAAGATATTTAAAGTATCGTATGGTTTCCAATGAGCGCGTTGTCCTAGGCGCCAATTGTTGCGCTATTTTCGAGTATCATAGATAAGGATCAAGTAATTTTCAGTTATCCAGATGAATGGAAATAGAAGCAGCGTTTCTATATTTTAAATAACCATATTTACAAATTTCACCAAAAACTCCAACCCACTTGCATGTCCTGGAACACCCGTTTTTTCAATAATTTCAACTTTTTAAAGTCAAGAAACCGCTAATGTCCTTCTTTTAGTCTCCTCAGGAGTTTAATTATCCATTTACATCTAAACTTTCTTCCAAAATCCCGGAAAACAATAAAAACCTCGTATTTTGTGGACAACCGACAGCCACTTCACTCTAATCACTGATAGTATACTAGTAGCTCAGCCAATCAGCTTGCAGCATTTGCATTACTATACTAGTAAAATTGTACTAAAACCAGATAGACCACAGAGAAAGAGGTTCTTGCTCGTCACAACAACCCCAGGCCTCCCTGTCTGACCGTTACAATCGCTATGCGACATAAATAATATTCAGTCATCCGGATGAATTAATAAAAATATGTAATAAGAAATGTGAGAAAAAGTTCAGAGTTTAAGCAATCTAGACATTCTGGGGTTTGGCAAATTTCCATCACACGCCAGTGACAATCTGGATATTGCCATTGCCAAGCCCTGCCTGCGGCTCGTTGCTGCTGTTGTTCGCTCCTCCTTGATTCTCTTCTCTCCCACCCAATACGGCTTCTAGGAGTGAGGGTGAGGTCCTCCACGAGGATTTGCTTTTACCATTGATCTGTTTGAAAAACTTCCTCTTGTTCTTCAGGCTAGTGAAGATTTTCTTGAATGCATCTTTGAACTCTTTGCTCATGATGAAGTACACCAGTGGATTAGCAGACGAGTTGATCATAATGAACATTATCAGCTGGCCTATGATCAGATTGTAGTAAGGCTTCTTCCAGTATTCTGGCATAATCAGTGCCACGACACGAAAAGCGTTCAAGGGAAACATTACCACGGCGAACAAAATTACCAGAGGCGTAAGAATTCTCGTTGTCTTGTTGCTTTGTTGCCAGATTCTTTTGTCGCTTCTTTCTTTGTTTGATGGAGCTTGCGACAAGACTGCTTGATCTCCATCATCGTACTCTGACATCGAGGTTCGGAAGGCAACACTTTGAAGTACTCGTTTTTTGATCCTGACATATGTAAATGCTATGACAACCAGAGGAAGTGCATACCAGACGACGATGAGAACTATTGAGTAAGACTGGAATAACAACATTGACATAACTGGTCCGCAGACTTGCAGAGTCGGATTGTAATGCATAACCGGGTAAAGAGGAACGGATGAAACTACAAACGACGCCAACCACACCACGCCAATAACCACGAAAGTGCTCAGTCGAGATCTGTGCTTGATCTGGTAACGTTTGGCGCCCACTATATTCCGATATCTCTCGATGGCGATAGCTGTAATCGACCAGATGCAGGCTCCGAAGAATACCTCCACGGTAGGATACAGGGTATGACAAGCGTGTTTCCCTAACAACCAGCGAAACGGGAAGAGGTATTTCAACAGTACCAAAGGATAGATCGTAAGTAGTACCCCAAGATCCGCTATGGCCAAGCTCAGCAAGTAATAGTTCATGGAAGTCTTCATCTTGGCCTGGCTGAGGATCACGAAGCATACCAAGAGATTACCAACCACACCTAGGAATACAATGGTTGACCACAAAGTTATTTGGAACACTAGGGCTCCGAGAGGCTGGTGGAGGTATTCGGGCAACCCCGGTGCTTGGGTGACGTTGTCAGTCGTGGTGTTTTCCAAAGGAGTGCTGAGTGTTCCGTTAACATGAATGTCGTCCATGATTATTTCTTGTGTTGTTCTGTGAGAGGAACACGATTTTGTTAAAACTGGAACATAATTTTACACTAGGAGAAAACACATTAAAAATGCACTAAAATTACAGGGCAACTCTTCTGGATATTGCAGGAGTCTTCCACCGTAATTCATGGTCTTCATCTCCCCACAGGGATGAAAGGTTTAGACATGACTCAGTGTCAAGAGCGGGTGAAGTTATAGAGAATTCATGCCCATTCAAACCTTATTCCCGAGGTAAGTTAGATCTCTCTTAAGTTATATTTAGTCGATTCCGTTGTTTTATCGATAAACACATGTATTTGTACTAGTTATAATTGTGTCTCTAACTGAACGACTACTTGTGTTCCATTCATTTGTGCAGATGATAATTGTGTCTTCAACTGAACGATTGCTTGTTTTCCCTGCACTAAGTGCTCACGAGAAATATTATTTGTCCATTTCCATCGAGTTACATAAATAGCAAAGTAAATCTCTTTACTTCTTTGTTTGCATCTTTGGTTTTTGCAAATTCGTGTTTTAGATAATTATTGAAATGATTGTCGTTTGTTTCTCAAAGGCAAACAAACCCAATAGCGTTCCCGCTGCAGAGGAAATTGCTTTAAGTTAAACGTTTCAGGCTCACTGGGATAGTTAGTTCACTTTAGAAAATGAAACAAACTCTCGTGTTGAAGAAAGGTTAAGATATCATCCTGATCCTATCTAAGACACGAGTAAAATATCCATCAAAATAATTTTCTTCTCTCGTGATTATTAACAGCGCCTCACAAACCCATTAAAGAAGAGTAATTTTCATTTTGACCTAAAGTTGATAAAATAGTCTCACGTCTGTGAAAGTTCCAATCTAAATCGATCTACCATGCACATTCATTTTCTCAGCAGGTTTCGGAGAATAGGTAGTTTTAATTAAAA
This sequence comes from Orbicella franksi, assembly GCF_964199315.1. NCBI lineage: Eukaryota > Metazoa > Cnidaria > Anthozoa > Scleractinia > Merulinidae > Orbicella > Orbicella franksi. The sequence goes on from NC_138147.1 coordinate 15,151,109, forward strand.
GTCTTTAATATCGGGAAACTAAAAGCGTCTGTTATGGAGATAAAAACAATATTTGGAATTCAGGGTCAGTCGGAAAATACAAAACTGAGCTATATTTATATTTAAAATTAGCTTAGAAAACTATGTAATGATATTTTAAAAAAACACTTCTTGTGGACGTCATTCACCCTATAATTTACTTGTCAAGGTTTCTCAAGTTGCGATTCTTCCTTCCAAAACAAACTGTAAAATCTTCATCAAAAGATCTTCCCTCCGTGAGGGAAAATTACAAGTAACTGCGGTTCAAAACTCCAGGATAAATTTTTTTTTTCTTAACGTCGCTTTGACTGAATTATTTCGAAAGTCTTAATTTCTCCCTTTAATCCATAACTTCTATTAGATTTTAAATTTAAATTTAAATGTTTTAGACAGCGCTACGTTAAAACGCAGTTCGTGTTCATGAAATTCTGAATTAAGAATCAGCAGAGTTGTACTCACAACAGAGCTTGTTAACCAAACTGCTTTGCCACTGATAACTAAATCGCCTTACTCTCGGACAGCTTTCCCAGCTGCACCTTCATGCATAATTGAGATTGCTAAATGCAGGGTTTGGTTGATCGCATTAAATGTTATGTGCGATAATCACAGCACTGGCGAAAGGAATCAATTCTCTGTTATTCGGAACACACCAATAAATGACGTCTTATTCATTCTTCGGTGTAAATTACTTTGGACGCCTAATTATACATCAGGCTTTGTGATTGGTTATTGTTTGTCACTTGGTTGTAATCCTGGCTCTGATTGGTTACACCTGGTTACCTACACCCTTAGCTACTGCAAACCTTGTTAAGAGCCTTTTCATAAAAATGAATAATGATAAAGGTGTCTAAAAAAGCAGTCATTGTTGATTTTTGGCAGATTGTCAGTTTTGAAAACGATTTTAAATGCGAAAAAACAAACTTAGAGCGGTCCTTGCGGATATTTTTTAGGGCCGTTTAGACTACATCATAGTACAAGTTTGCTGTATATGGCTAGCGCACGAGAAAAATGGGTACCTTTTGATGGACAACTGTAAAATTGCCGCGTAAAACAGTAGGGATAGCGAATCTCGCGCCGCCTATTAATTTATTTGACAACGCTGACCGTTTTTTCTATCCAAGACGTATATTTCAGGGACGTGTCTTACTAATTGTACGTCTAAATAGATATATAAGATGAAAATAACCTTTGTCTTAATTGATTGAGAGAAAACTTGTGAATCTTGAATCTTGGTGCTCTTTATGATCTCAAATGCATTACACCGCAATGCAGCTCTGTTATGTAATTTCTTCGTTTTGCTTCGGGTGGCCTTATTAATATCACAGGTCACCTTATCGGTGTAAAAAAAAAAGCGTAAATTTTGTAGGTACGTTA
>NC_138147.1:15157500-15170000 GCF_964199315.1 Orbicella franksi
AAAAGTACTTCGTGTATATAATTAATTTTCACCATGTGCGAAACCTTTAAATGGATTAAGCTTCTGGTGGTTGAATCGCAGAAGGATGATCTACAGATTCCTGTAAAAATTTCTTTGGGCAAATGATTTTGAGCGACACGAGAGCTTTTCGAAGTACGTCAAAAATGCAAATATTTGACCATTCCCTCATCAAATTTCAATTTACGGGTTAGACGTATATTTTAGCATGCGCCACATGACTTGACCAATGTTAAGTTGAAATAGACACAGAGCTGATAATTTCGAAATGCTCTTACCTCATGTGCTGTAAAAGGCAGGTCCAAAGCCGATTTGACGTGTTTCTCTCACCATTCGTCGCACATAAAGCAGAAGTTTGCTTTTGTTTACACAACGTCCGATGTACATCGCCAACTGTCAACTTATTTAATGCTTGAATACCATGAATCTGTGACCCTCTTTCGACACATATGATCACCACTGCATCTAAGTCAAAAACGGCTAAGTCATTTGTAGATAGTTGCTTGCTTTGCACTACACCAAAATATTACGTTTTGATCGTCATGGTTTGATGGCTTGAATCCTTGCTTGCAGCGGTTCCTTGTTCGTCACGCAATGCTGTCATCCCATTTGAGGGGGTAGGGGTAGGACAATTTCTATCCTAATACATGAGGCTCCGTAAGGCTGGGAACCACTGGGAGCACACAATCGTGTTGAGTAGGAAGAGATTAAATTAAGAAATGAGAAGAATGAATAGTTTACCATTGCCCCTGTTGTTATCTTTCACTCGAACACCGCTACCTACATGCCCTGCGTAATACTGTAACGCTAAACTCATACCTAGGTCTTTTCGCGCTGTGCAATTATTTTTGGTTTACATGTAACACAGTGGGCTACCCCCGGGGAAATGGGTGGTGACCGCTTAATGGGGCTAGCCGCTTAAATAGAGGTTGGTGTACCTTGAATATTCAATTTTTCACTATCGGGTTATAAATTTCTTGGTGAACATGGAGTCAATTCAAGACAATCATGATCGACGTGTATTTGAATTATCACTCGTCATGCACCTTCAATTTCAGACTCTTATCTACCATCGCCCTTTCCAAAACAAAGTTTTTAAATTTTGGGTGGCCGCTTATTAGGGGTAAAGACAATAATGAAACCCTTATCGGAACGACCAAATGGTGGCCGCGGAGGTAACCAGTCAATAGGTGTTTTATCTACAATATTTTACTGACAATAATTTTGGACTGTATTGACAACAGTACTCTATTTCCTGTTACAAACATACCAATGCCTCGCCACAAGGCAAACAAAATACGCCAAATAAAATGGCATGGCCAGGGCTATTTACTCACGTAATTACTAATTAAATTTAGACTGTTTTTCTCACGAATTAGACACGTTGCGATTTTCTATTTTTATTTCAGCTAGTTCTTGCTTCATTGATCTATAATTTGTTTCATAGCGATTTTTTTAAAATTCTAGTGAGTACAGGCACTAGCTTTATCAGCTGTTGTCTGAAACATCAAAACGTACAACAAACGTGATTTGGACCTAGGCCACGTACACTATAGAATACGATTATATAAATATACACATGTTATTATACATATGAATAAACCGATGAACAATGATTAAATTATTTCATTTATCCTGAGAGTGCTCTATACAAAATAGATCAAAATGTGCAGCATATGCCGTGACAGCATTGCGTGACGAATAAATAACGGATGTAAGATTGCGGCTGCGCCGACACGCTTATCAGCAATGGTCAGCAATCGATCGAACGTATTATTTTGGCGCAGTGCAAAGCAAGCAGCTATCTACAAATGACTCAACCGTTTTTGACTTAGATGCAGTGATGTTCATAAGCGCAGAAAGATGGTCACAGATTCATGATATTCGACCAATAATAGGTTGACAGTTGGCGATGTACATCAGACGTTAACCTTGTGTAAACAAAAGCAAACTTCTGCTTTATGTGCGACGAATGGTGAGAGATCGACTAGAAACACGTCAAATCGGCTTTGGACCTGCCTTTTGCAACAAATAAGGTTAGGACATTTCGAAATTATCAGCTCTGTGTCTATTTCAACTTATTATAGGTCAAGTCATGTGGCGCATGCTAAAATATACGTCTAACCCGTAAATTGAAATTTGACGACGGATGGTCAAATATGTGTATTTTTGACGTATTTTGAAAAGCTCTCGCGTCGCTCACAATCATTTGCCCAAAGAAATTTTTACAGGAATCTGTAGATCATCCTTCTGCGATTCAACCACCAGAAGCTTAATCCATTTAAAGGTTTCGCACATGGTGAAAATTAATTATATACACGAAGTACTTTTAAGTGAATGAGATACATGTCTTCGAAATTTAATTATTTTGCACCCAAAAAGACAACGCAACATTCCGTAAAACCAACCCAGTACACATTTAAGCACTGCATTAATATATTTGAGTGTTTTAAAGACGGAAGAATGATGCGGTTTTGCATGCGAGGCTCTCAAACTTGCTTAGTAAAATGGTGCGTCAAATGACGATTTTAACGGAATTTGGTAATTTGCATATTTCTTTGAAATAAAAGGATATTTTGCCAAGAAAACTATGCAGTAGTTTTTGTCATGCTCTAGCCTATCTACCATAAGAATATGAGCGAAATCGAATTTTCGACCCTTGCCGCGAAATTAAGAATTTGTCTGATTTTTACAGGCAGTGGTCCGTCGGACGAAAACTGCTAAAAATACCCTTGACTCTGATTTCCCGTGAATCGTATAAATAAGAATTTTATTCGATCTGAAATAAACACAACAAATGATACACTTAAACAATAGCAACTAACCGAAAATAAAGGGCCTTAATACATCGCATAAACCAAGAAACGCGAACAGATTTCACTGAATAAGCCACGCGGTATTACACAATTGTTAATCACATGCGGTCGATTACCGAAATTACACTACCAGAAATCAAAGGAGACAACTTAAAGAAACAAAGCCTTATTCCGACACGTGTAAAACTACTGAGAAAAACGATTCCTACATCAAGCTGCTCAAATTGCAATGTCAATCAATGTAATCATGTATGATAGAAAGTGTAATATTAAACTATTAAAATCAGTAACACAAATCAATAACAAAACGTCACGCGAAATGTCACGCAAAACACTGTTCTTCACTGAAACACTCTCCGCCAGGATGAGGGCGTTAGCTCTCATCTTCACTTATGATGCTCTCCGTACCCTTCTGCCGGGTATATTACAGCAATCTTGGTAATAGGCCTATCGTACTCTCCAGTCCGGGGTTTGACTTTCACGTTTCTGACCTTGCCATCCTCTCCGGGGTAGACACTGACTACTCGGCCAACATTCCAGGTTCCACGAATTGCACTTGAGGTTTGCACGATCACAGAGTCATCAACTCGAACGTTGCGTTTCTCTGCATGCCACTGTTTCCTTAGTAGTAGTGACGGGAAGACATCTCTTGTCCAGCGGGTCCAAAACGAGTCGACTATTTTCTGGACAAATTCAACTCTGTGCCGGGGGTTCTGTGAGTGCCTGAATGGTCCTTGTGGAACGGTAGACGATGCTCTTCCAAGTAACATGTCGTTAGGACAAAGATATGAACCATCATCGGGGTCACTGGGGATTCGGCCTATTGGACGCTGGTTGACTAAATTTGCAACTTCAACGAGACACGTCTGTAGTTCCAGCGGGGTGAGTACTTGCTCGCCAATTGCCTTCTTTAAGCCGATCTTGCGACTCTTTACTAAGGATTCCGCACAACTATTCTGGTGTGGAGCTGCCGGGGTCGTGAACTGCCACTTCATTCCTCTTTCTGCGGAGAATTCTTGTAACTTCTCGGTATCCAGTCCCTTAATCATCTCTCGCAGCTCTCGTTCTGCGCCAACTAACTAGGAGCCATTGTCGCTTATCATCAACGCGGGTACCCCTCTTAATGCATAGAATCGTCTGAGAACTTGCATAAATTCCATCGTCGTGCAATCCGCTGCCAGTTCAAGATGAACTGCTCTCGTGTTTAAGCATGTAAAAATCACAGCATAGTGCTTGACAATCTTGTTGCGACTGATCCGGACGCGGTAGGGGCCAAAGTAATCACACGACGTGTGGTGAAACGGTGGAGTAAACTGTGCCAGACGTCTTTGAGGTAAATCACCCATGACTTGTGATTCAACTTTTGCTCCAATTTCACGGCAAACCACACAACGGAACTTTACTGACTTCGCCAGATCGTGACCTCGAACTATCCAGTACTTTGTTCTTGTTTTCGCCACTGTCGTTGCCACTCCTGGGTGTCCAAACTGATGAGAATGCTGAACGAAGAAGCGCGATATCCAGTGATCGCGGGGAAGTAAGGCAGGATGTCTGGTTTCATACGAAACTAAAGCTTTGTCTGCTCGGCCACCAACTCTCACTACGCCTTCCTGGTCTACGTAAGGGCTGAGATTTCTAAACTCTCCTTTGCTGAGGCGGTCTTACAGGTTTTCTGACCCTCCTTTAACCAGTGCGTTTCTGCGTCCTTTAACTCTTCAGGTGAGACAGGGCCATTTTCAGGCTTCAGGGCTTTTCTCTCTGCCAATCCTTTGCACCCACGTGCTCGCAGTCTCCAAATAAATCTCATCGTGTAAGCTGAAACTCTGATGAGCCGCCTCCATTTTGAAAACTTCTTGCAGTCAATGGGGAACTCTGTACTGATCTGCTCACTAACTATGTGAACTTTACGGTGCTCTTTCTCAACTTCCACTTCGTCAGCAACTGGGGAGTCTTGCGGCCACTCGCTTTCGGGAAGGCGAAGAAAGTCTGGTCCGTACTGCCACCTGCCAGTCAAGCTTTCCACTGGAATTCCACGGGATACGTCATCCGCTACGTTTTGCTCTCCTGGGACGTGTCTCCACTGAGCGGGATCGGAATTATCTTGGATCTCTCCAACTCTGACTGAGACAAACGGTTTGAATCGCCTTGTTTCACCGCAGATCCATGCCAACACGATCTTGCTATCCAGGAAGAACACTGATTTCTCAAACTTAAGCCGAGATTCTTTAAGAATGTTCTTGCCCAGTCAGGAGGCTAACACTGCACCTTGAAGCTCTAAACGGGGGATGGTCAGTTTCTTTACAGGCGCTACTCTTGACTTGGCCGCGATGAACTGTGCATTGTAACCTCCGGTACTCAATTGCCACCTTGCATATGCACAAGCTCCAAATGCATCCTCTGAAGCATCAGAAAAAGCACAAAGGACGGGCTGTCCAATTGCTTTAGGCGGCGTGAGACATCTATCAAACCGTACTCCGTTCAACTGTACCATCTCTTGAAATAGCCTTTTCCACATTTCAGACAGTTCGGGCGGTAACTCTTCATCCCAGCTGATTCCCCTCTTCCAAAGCGCTTGAAAAGCGATCTTGGCTCGTATCATGAATGCACTTGCAAATCCTATAGGATCGTAGATACGCGCTATTTGGCTCAGTACTTTCCTCTTTGAAAGCTGTATCGGCTCTTGACAATCAATCAGATCAGATGTTACTTTAAATGAAAATGTATCTGTACTGCTGTCCCATACCACGCCCAACACCTTCTCCACGCTTCCTCCTTGCAGGAACGTTGCTGCTTTCTGTCTTTCTTCGGGGGCTTCTAATGTTTCCGCTTTGTTTGACACCCAGCCTTTTACTCTGAATCCTCCTGTCTCCAGTACGCTGTCTATATCTCTGGTCAGGTCGCATGCTTCTTCCATGGTTGGTACTGAGTCGCAGATGTCATCCATGTAGGTATTGTCCCGGATTACTTGTGCTGCTGCCGGGAAGGCTCCTTTCGCTTCTTCTGCTGTTCTTCGGAGGGCTATCTGCGCCATTGCAGGGGCTGGTTTGTCTCCGAATGTCAAGACTGTTTTGACATAAACGTCTGGCTCACGATGTGTCTGTAAGTTCCTCCACAGGAACCTAAGCACGTGCTGGTCAATTTCTGGAATGCGGATTCTATGGTACATTTTGGATATGTCTCCAATGAAAGCAACCTGATTTTCTCGGAACCTGAGAACAACACCAAACAAGTCGTTCAACAGATCGGGTCCTTTCATCCAATATTCGTTCAACTTGTGCCCTTGGAACACAGCCGACGAGTTGAACACAATCCGGACTGGCTGCTTTTGCTTTCTGGCCTTAAAACTTCGTGGTGTGAGATGTAATGGACAGGACCAGAGTATTCTCTTGCCTCTTTCTCTGTTAATCGTCTTGAAAACTGTAGGTGATTCACTTCAACCATTTGAAGGTCATAGGCAGCGGCGTGATCTGGATTCTTCGACAGCCGGCGTTCGGTTGCTTCTAATTTCTTCATTGCTTGAGACTTGTTGTTAGGTAACTGACGTGGGTCCTTTTTCCAAGGATAAGGGATTAGCCACTGATTGCCTATTTTCTCACAGGAATCTTCTATTATCTTCGCTTCTTCCCTTTCAATCTGGCTGAGCTTTCCAGCTTCACAAGTGCAAGGCTGTACAGAAACACCCATACTTTCAGTGGTCCAAAAGTCTGTCATGTCTACAGGCGTTTCAAGCTTGATGTGGTAACCATGACTTGCCTCTGACTGCTTGCCCGGAACTGCTCCAAATACCACCCATCCGAGAGGTGAATGACGGGCTACCACGTTTCCTGCCTCTCTCGTTTCTCCCGTGTGTAGCTTCGCTTGATCTATTCCAATGAGCAAGTCTGTATGTCCATTTCCTCGACGCAGCTGACCTCTTCCGAGACCAAGTTGTCTTGTCTTCCTTTCAGTTTGAGCTCTTCGGCCACGCTCGATCTGATTAAGCTTATCTGAGCTCCTGAATCAAGTAACGCGTTCGCTCTCCGCCAAAGACAGCCTGATCCAATGATGTCCACTTGGACGATAGGCAGCAACGCTTTCTGGTTGTTAGTCACCCACGTAACAGATGCGACAGTCGGCTGAATTGCCCCGTGTAAGAGAGGGTGATGATAATACGGGCACTGGCTTCCATTGCTTCTTTCAGGACACTGGCGTCTTTTAGAACAGTTGTAGGACCTGTAGTCTCGTCCTGCACGTTTCAAGCAGCTGAAGCATGCGTGGTTTTCTTTCACTGCCTTTATCCTATTTTCTAGACTAAGCGAGACAAACTTCTGACATTGATCAGTCCAATGGCTTGAATTTTTGCAAATCCAACACTTGTGCGGGAAACCTGACTTTGGGGCGTTAAGATCGGATCCAATATGGCCAACAGGATGCCTTGTTGGTTGACTTGTGTTTCTCAAGTGCCGTCGCTCTCATCCTGGATTTCATCTCGGTATTCATCCACACAATAAGCTGTGCTAGGGTGGCCTCCTTTCCGCTGTTCTCCAGATGACGTGCCCATACTTTACGGTCGTCGATACACATTCTCTGCTCAATTAGCGCCAACATGTGGTTGTTGTCCATGTCATGCGGTCGTCCAACCTCCTTAAGTGTACTGAAACTTCTTTGCACAAGGTGCACCAAGTCGCAAAATCGAGCAACCTCTCCATCGCGAAGGGGTCTGAACTTTGTGATATCTTGCGTTATGGTGTCTGCTACGAATCTAGGGTCCCCATAGACTGAGTCCAGGTAGCTCCATGCGGCGTCATAATCTGTGCCGATACCCTTAATCAATTCCAGCGGTCGCCCTTGTAAGCTTGTACAAAGCAACGAAATTGCATCTCTTTTGCCGTATCGGCTATCCACAGCGTGCCTGAAGTCGGCCCGGAAGATCGCGTAGTCTCTGACGTCCCCTGCGAAGCGAGGCATCTTCGGCTTCTCCACAGGACGTGTTGACAATGCTCTCGTGATTAGTGCCGTTGTTACCACCAACTCCGTTTTCTCAAGGATTTTCTTCTGCTATCGGGTGTCCGTTTCCTGACTCGGTTTCTGTGTCGCTCGCAGCTGTGCCATTAACACCGATTCCTTTGCCTTGTACTGCTGAATCTTCTGCTTGTTTTGTGGTTCCCATCTCAATTACGCTCTCTAAATCCTGCGCTCCGCTTTCCACCTCTGAAGTTCCGCTTTCCAATAGCGATTTTCCACCTTCCACGCCCGTTGTTCCGTTGCCCGATGCCGACTTTCCGCTGTCCAATCCTGATTTTCCGCTTTTCGATTCTGCTTTCGAGTAATCTTTTGCGCCGATTTCCATTTGAAGATAGAAGTCCTCGCACTCCTCTACCCATTTCTCCTCCGCCTCGAATGCTTCATCTTCCTGAATCAGTTGAGTGTATTCCTCGTGCTGTACCACCAAGTTCTCGAACGCAGTTTTCATGCTGTGAAATGCTTCCATAATTTCGTCTACGGGCCTGCTCTCTTTCAGCTTTTTGCGACAGGTGTTTCCACGGCGTGTTAGCGCTGCCTTCGCTGTCCTTCGCTTCCTTTTTGCCTCGTCCATTGCCTCGTCACCCATTGTTAGTCTTCAGTCCTTGGGACCCCGGTTAGCACAAAGAAATCGAATGATGTGGTCCGTCGGACGAAAACTGCTAAACATACCCTTGACTCTGATTTCCCGTGAATCGTATAAATAAGAATTTTATTCGATCTGAAATAAACACAACAAATGATACACTTAAACAATAGCAACTAACCGAAAATAAAGGGTCTTAATACATCGTATAAACCAAGAAAGGCGAACAGATTTCACTGAGTAAGCCACGCGGTATTACACAATTGTTAATCACATGCGGTCGATTACCGAAATTACACTACCAGAAATCAAAGGAAACAACTTAAAGAAACAAAGCCTTAGAAAACGGAAAAAAACCAACTTAAACTGACTCACTTCGTGACGGGATTCCAGAGTCCAATTAGACTGCAAAAAACCTTTAAAACTGGAAGCTATCCATTCCGACACGTGTAAAACTACTGAGAAAAACGATTCCTACATCAAGCTGCTCAAATTGCAATGTCAATCAATGTAATCATGTATGATAGAAAGTGTAATATTAAACTATTAAAATCAGTAACACAAATCAATAACAAAACGTCACGCGAAATGTCACGCAAAACGCTGTTCTGCATTGAAACAGGCAGGCACTCTTAATTATATAATATAAGGTGCACCGCACTAAATAAGTTGCAAATGAATATAGCGCTCACATCTTGTTCATAATCAGTATATTTTATTTACAGCTAAATACTTTCCTACCCTTATGTGGTGTTTACATTTGAGCTTGTAACAAGGTAAAAAGTTACTAAGAACAAGTTACTTAACCTTGGTACATTCGTCCAGTAATTCCACTGGCTCAGTTGACCTGTCAACACACGCGTGGTGGAAGAGAACTTCGTATATATACATGTACAATACATATTTTTGCAAAACACTTAAGGTTATCCAAAGAATGATTGTTTGACCTTTAAAAGCAGTTGACACATAAATGACTACGGCAAAGTCGCCATCTTACAAAGAGTAATCTTTTGGATAACGTACCACCGGATACTAAATGTAACAATATCTCCAGTTTGTATTTCTTAAAATAAACGTAGAACATGTAGAGAAGATGCTACTTACACAGACTGCAAAGATATTTAAAGTATGGTATGGTTTCCAATGAGCGCGATGTCCTTGCCCCCCAATTGTTCCGTTATATTCGAGTATCATAGATAAGGATCAAGTAATTTTCAGTTATCCAGATGAATGGAAATCAAAGCAGCGTTTGTATATTTTAAATAACCATATTTACAAATTTGACCAAAGACTCCAGCCCACTTTCATGTCCTGGACCACCCGTCGTTTCAATAATTTCAATGTCCTTCTTTTAGTCTTCTCGGGAATTTAATTATGCATTTACATCTAAACTTTCTTCCTAAACCTCGAAAAACGATAAAAACGTCGTATGTTGTGGACAACCGACAACCACTACACTCTAATAGGACAATCACATGACTTTTGGAGGGCATATAGTTTATTTGTGGCCCGAGTAGCATCATTTGCGCCCGAGCGCGAAGCGCAAGGGCGCAAATGATGCTACGAGGGACACAAATAAACTATATGACCGACAAAAGTCATGCGATTATCATTATTATCAATACACAAGGCCAAATCGTACAAATTCATTTAATAAGAAAAAAATGTTTAACAGAGATGTAGCATGAAACTATGGTATGGAAAGTTGTTGCTACAATACGAACAGCTAAACAAGAGCCAAATAAAATTCCTTTTTGTTTACAATAAAATGTCAAATATAATCTAGTTTTAAAAAGATTGGTAACAATGATTAGCAAAAAGACAGTTTTGATTTGTGTTTTGGTTTCGCATTGTTTTCTTTCGTAAATAGCTTGGCCTTCGCTTCAAACATTTTGTTGGCAGACGTAAATTCGCTGTCTTGCAAAATGTTTATGTTTCGGCTGAGTGGAGCACAGGTTAGATGGCGATGAATGGCCGCTCTAATTCCAGTCAATGCACTTGGAGTTAATACTTGGCCTTTCTCTGTTTTCACTTCAGCGAAGAACTTTCGCAGAATTTCACTCAAGTCCGTTGCACTTACTGTTTTGAGATCCACTGTAATTTTTCTTTTCTCACACCATTTCTCGAACTTTTTTACTCCCCACTCAGTTGCTCTCTTGGTGTTTTTCGCTTGAGCTTTTTGCTCAATTTCATCCAGTTGCTCGTTGTCTAAGTCCGAGTTTTGACTAGAAAAAAGCTGAAAATTTGGGAGTTCTTCCATTTTAAAATGAAATTTCCAAACGGCAAACGTTCACTACGCAAGCTGTTCGCACCTGAATGGTTTTCCCGCGTCAATAAACGTAACCTGATTGGTTAATATTCATCGGATGATGAACCGAGAACCAATCAGCTGCAGGGCCGTTAATACATTAACGGCCCGCTAGGAGTCATTTGTGGCCCGCAAAGCGCGTGTTTTCAAGAGGGCGGTTTTCAATTTGGCCGCGTATATTGATAATAATGGCTGATAGTATACGAGTAGCTAAGCCAATCAGCTTGCAGCATTTGCATTAATATACTAGTAGAATTGTACTAAAATCAGAAAGACCACGGAGAAAAAGGTTCTTGCTCGTCACAACAACCCCAGGCCTCCGTGTCTGACCGTTACAATCAATATGCCACATAAATAATGTTCAGTTATCCAGATGAATTAATAAGAATACGTAATAAGAAATGTGAGAAAAAGTTCAGAGTTTAGGAAATCAAGACATTACGGGGTTTGGCAAATTACCATCACACACCAATGACAATCTGGATATTGCCATTAGCAAGCCCTGCCTGCGGCTTGTTGCTGCTATTGTTCGCTCCTCCTTGGTTCTCTTCTCTGTCACTTAATGTGGCTTCTAGGAATGAAGGTGAGGTCCTCCACGAGGATTTGCTTTTACCACTGATCTGTTTGAAAGAGTTCTTTTCTTTCTTCAGACTCGTGAAGATTTTCTTGAATGCATCTTTGAACTCTTTACTCATGATGAAGTACACCAATGGATTAGTAGACGAGCTGATCATAATGAACATTATAAGCTGGCCTATGATCAGGTTGTAGTAAGGCTTGATCCAGTATTCTGGCATAATCAGTGCCACGACACGAAAAGCGTTCAAGGGAAACATTACCACGGCGAACAAAATTACCAGAGGCGTAAGAATTCTCGTTGTCTTGTTGCTTTGACGCCAGATTCTTTTTTCGCTTCTTTCTTTGTTTGATGGAGCTTGCGACAAGACTGCTTGATCTGCATCATCGTACTCTGACATCGAGGTTCGGAAGGCAACACTTTGAAGTACTCGTTTTTTATCCTGACATATGTAAATGCTATGACAACCAGGGGAAGTGCATACCAGACGACGATGAGAACTATTGAGTAAGACTGGAATAACAACTTTGACATAACTGGGCTGCAGATTTCCAAAGTCGGATTGTAATGCATAACCGGGTACAGAGGAACGGATGAGACTACAAACGACGCAAACCACACCACGCCAATAACAACGAAAGTTTCCACTCGAGATCTGTGCTTGATCTGGTAACGTTTGGCGCCCACTATATTCCGATATCTCTCGATGGCGATGGCCGTAATCGACCAGATGGAGGCTCCGAAGAATACCTCCACGGTAGGATACAGGTAATGACAAGCGTGTTTCCCTAACAACCAACGAAACGGGGAGAGGTATTTGAACAGTACCAAAGGATAAATGGTAAGTAGTACTCCCAGATCCGCTATGGCCAAGCTCAGCAAGTAATAGTTCATGGAAGTCTTCATCTTGGCTTGGCTAAGGATCACGAAGCATACCAAGAGATTACCAATTACACCTAGGAATACAATGGTTGACCACAAAGTTATTTGGAACACTAGGGCTCCGAGAGGCTGGTGGAGGTATGCGGGCAACCCCGATGCTTGGGTGACGGTGTCAGTCGTGGTATTTTCCAAAGCAGTGGTGAGTGTTCCGTTAATATTAATGTCCTCCATGGTTATTTCTGATGTTGTTTATCTGTGAAATGAACACGATTTCGTTAAAACTGGATAATAATTTTTCACTTGGAGAAAACA
>NC_138147.1:15175000-15247500 GCF_964199315.1 Orbicella franksi
GATCTCCATCATCGTACTCTGACATCGAGGTTCGGAAGGCAACACTTTGAAGTACTCGTTTTTTGATCCTGACATATGTAAATGCTATGACAACCAGAGGAAGTGCATACCAGACGACGATGAGAACTATTGAGTAAGACTGGAATAACAACTTAGACATAAATGGGCCGCAGAATTGCAGAGTCGGATTGTAATGCATAGCCGGGTACAGAGGAACGGACGAGACTACAAACGACGCAAACCACACCACGCCAATAACCACGAAAGTCCTCACGCGAGATCTGTGCTTGATCTGGTAACGTTTGGCGCCCACTATATTCCGATATCTCTCGATGGCGATGGCCGTAATCGACCAGATGGAGGCTCCGAAGAATACCTCCACGGTAGGATACAGGTAATGACAAGCATGTTTCCCTAACAACCAGCGAAACGGGGAGAAGTATTTCAACAGTACCATAGGATAGATGGTAAGTAGTACCCCCAAATCTGCTATGGCCAAGCTCAGCAAGTAATAGTTCATGGAAGTCTTCATCTTGACTTGGCTAAGGATCACGAAGCATACCAAGAGATTACCAAGCACACCTAGGAATACAATGGTTGACCACAAAGTTACTTGGAACACTAGGGCTCCGAGAGGCTGGTGGAGGTATTCGGGCAACCCCGATGCTTGCGTGACGTTGTCAGTCGTGGTATTTTCCAAAGCAGTGCTGAGAGTTCCGTTAATATGAATGTCGTCCATGGTTATTTCTGGTGTTGTTTATCTGCGAAAGGAACACGATTTCGTTAAAACTGGAAAATAATTTTACACTAGGAGAAAACACATTAAAAATGCACTAAAATTACAGGGCAACTCTTCCGGATATTGCAGGAGTCTTGCACCGTAACGCATGGTCTTCGGCTCCCTACAGGGATGAAAGGCTTAGACATGACTCAGCGCCAAGAGCGGGTGAAGTTAAAGAGAGTTCATGCCTATTCAGACCTTATTCCCAAGGTAAGTTAGATCTTTCTTAAGTTATTTTCAGTAGATTTCGTTGTTTTATCGATAAACACATGTATTTGTACTAGTTATAATTGTGTCTCTAACTGAACGACTTCTTGTGTTCCATTCATTTGTGCCGATGAAAATTGCCTTCAACTGAACGACTTCTTGTTTTCCCTGCACTAAGTCCTCACGAGAAATATTATTTGTCCACTTCCATCGAGTTACATAAATAGCAAAGTGAATCTCTTTACTTCACTGTTTGCATCTTTGGTTTTTGTAAATTCGTGCTTGAGATAATTATTGAAAAGATTGTCGTTTGTTTCTTAAAGGCAAACAAACCCAATAGCGTTCCCGCAGCAGAGGAAATTGGTTTCAGTTAAACGTTACAGGCTCACTGGGATAGTTAGTTCACTTAAGAAAATGAAACAAACTCTCCTGTCGAAAAGAGGTTAAGATATCACCCTAACTCTTTTTAAGAGACGAGTAAAATATCCATCAAAATAACTTTCTTCTCTCGTGATTATTAACAGCGCCTCACAAACCCATTAAAGAAGAGTAATTTGTATTTTTATCTAAAGTTGATGAAATAGTCTCACGCCTGTGAAAGTCCCAGTCTAAATCGATCTTCCACGCACATTCATTTTCTCAGCAGGTTTCGGAGAATATGTAGTTTTAATTAAAAGTCTTTGATTGCGGGAGACTAAAAGCGTCCTGTTTCTGGAGATAAAAACAATATTTGGAATTCAGGGTCGGTCGGAAAATACAAAACTGAGCTCTTTTTATATTTAAAATTAGCTTAGAAAACTATCTAATATTGTTTTTAAAAAAATACTTCTTGTGGACGTCATTTACCCTATAATTTACTTGTCAAATTTTTTCAAGTTGCGATTCTTCCTTCAAAAAAAAGGTGTAAAATCTTCATCAAAAGATCTTCCCTTCGTGAAGGAAAATTACAAGTAACTGCACTTCAAAAAGTCCCGGATAAATTAGTTTTTTTTCTTAATGTCGCTTTGACTGAATTATTTGCGAGTCTTAATTTCTCCCTTTAATCCATAACTTCTATTAGATTTTAAATTTTTTAGACAGCGCTAGGTTAAAACGCAGTTCGTGTTCATGAAATTCTGAATTAAGAATCAGCAGAGTTGTACTCAAAACAGAGCTTGTTAACCAAACTGCTTTGCCACTGATAACTAATCGCTTTCGTCTCAAACAGCTTTCCCAACTGCACCTTCATGCATAATTGAGATCGCTAAATGCAGTCTTTGGTTGATCGCATTAAATGTTCTGTGCGATAATCACAGCACTGTCGACAGGAATCAATTCTCTGTTATTCGGAACACACCAATAAATGACGTCTTATTCATTCTTCGGTGTAAATTACTTTGGACGCCTAATTATACATCCGGGTTTGTGATTGGTTATTGTTTGTCACTTAGTTATAATCCTGGCTCTGATTGGTTACACCTGGTTACCCACACTCTTAGCTACTGCGAACCTCGTTAAGAGCCTTTTCATAAAAATGGGTGATGATAAAGGTGTCGAAAAAAGCAGTCATTGTTGATTTTTCGCAGATTGTCAGTTTTAAAAACGATTTTAAATGCTGCGGAAAAAAAGACACTTCGCGCGGTCCTTGTGGATATTTTTTAGGGCTGCTTAGACTACATTATAGTACAAGTTTGTTGCATACGGCTAGCGCACGACAAAAATGGGTACGTTTTTGTAAATTAAACCTGAAAATCATGCTTACCCTACAATGTTCCTAATTGCACTTTTCCCTGGATGCAAGCAGCACGAGCTACAAAAGTCTCAGTAACTAAACCGTACCGCCTTTGGAAGTCTTTTTATAGGACCTCATTTACTTCAATCTAATTCAGTACATGCCATCTGCCCTGACCTTTGATGGACAACAGTAAAATATCCGCGTAAAACAGTAGGTATAGCGGATCACGCGCCGCCTATTAATCCAGTTGACAACGCTGACCGTGTTTCTATCCAAGACGTATATTTCAGGGACGTGTTTTACTAATTGTACGTCTAAATAAATACACAAGATGAAAACAACCTTTCTCTTAGTGGATTGAGAGAAAACTTGTGAATCTTGAATCTTGATGCTCTTTATGATCTCAAATGTATTACGCAATGCAACTCTGTTATGTATTATTCACCTTCTTAGAAAAATACGATTAATGAAGTATTTAACAAATTTTAAATGATTAAGCAAGTGTTAGAAATTGAAAGTGGATATAAAAAGAAAAGTGAGAGAGTTTTAAAATGGCCTGCACTTTTTTTCGGTGAAATTTCCATGAAATGGACGAACAGCTTACTACGAACGGAACACGCAAAGTAATGATTGAAAACATTTAAAAGGCTCTATTTCTTTGCGAAAATGGCGGTGTTTAATTTACAGAGGCAGTGTAATAATCATACATTAGAGGAAATATGAAAATAAGGCGCATGTAAAGCTCAGTCGAACTAAACAGTTATTACGCGTTCGAAAGACCAACAAAACAGAATTTAGATTAAGGAACAGATTTTTTCGTAAAGACATCTGCTTTTAAAATCTATGACCTACACCAAAAATCGCGGCCATTTTTGATACTAAAAAAATCCTTCGTGGTTCTCCATATTGGATTGTCTCCTCGATTCCAGCAAAAGGTCCTGCTGCTGCAAAATCTTACCCTCTCTACTAACGCGTAGGTTTCGTCTTAATATTCCAGATTTAAAGTCCTTAGTCAATCTGTCTCTGTAGGAGTTCAGTGGTAATCGTGTTTGATATATATGTTTCCGCTCAGTTGGATAAGTCCAAGGGCTAGTTTGGAATTAACGATAACATAAGACAACATCCTTTAAAGCCGATAAGCAACAATTAAAAAGCCGTCTGTTAATCTGCAGTATGAACGAAATAACTTGAGATATGTTCCATTTGTAATAATTTAATGATCTTAGCAGATCGAACTTATAATCCTGTCTAACTTACTATCTTACCCTGTCTCACAAAGCGTGTTGTATTCTATCACATCATTCGAACAATTAGTTACTATACCAATTTACTCGTCACGTCTGATTTTTCTTCAGTTTATGCGTTTCATTTTTCATTAGTATGAAATATTGCTCTTACCAAGGCACCTCTAAATTACGTTACACTTTAGAGTTCACGCCTGCAACCTGGTATATACTTCATGGGACACGGACATCTCGCATTTGTTTCATCCACTTTATGCTTGACAGAGTGTGTTTAAAGTATTGACTATCGTAGGCATCTGGTGTTTTATATGTTGGCTTAAATAAACCTTCCACTATAACGACAGTTTTTTTTTTCATTATATGTCATGGCATGACGATTACTTTCTTAAAACAAATTAATTACCTCGACTTATCCTCCGATGATACCTTGTTCGCGAAAAATACTATCAATCGTACTAGAGCAGGTTAGAAAGTTCGCAGAACTAATCTTATGTCTACATACATATGGGTGTTGGTTTCCTTTTAGGGAAACTCCTAAAGGAGTCACGGTCTTTCTTAATTTAACCTCGATAAAACAGAGCTTACCTCATTGAATTTACCCTGGAGCCACCGGCCGATCCGTTTAAGTAATATATTATGAGAAAACCTCTTAAAGGTGTTTTCGAGAAAATAATCAAAACTGTCTTCAATATATAAAACTGTGAAAATAGTTTTGCGGTGTCCTACGAATTTCCGGGATTTACACACTGTGAAACCCTCTCAACACTGTTTTTCAACGTAAGCTAAAATGAATATCTTAATCTCGACGAAAAACTGACCGCGGCGATCGATTTTGTTGCATGTGGTTTGCGGGTTCTTTTGACTTGCAGTGTAAGCCGACATCCTTCATCTAAACAATATACACAGCAAGGAGAAACAGTTAGTAGTATTTCGAAGAGGAAGCTGAAATAGTTCTTTTGAAAACTGTTAATAATAAAATGCGCTTTTTCCTTTGCCGGCCTCTATACAGACTAAATAGTCTCTGCAGGAGATCGTCCATCCTGCCAACCACCGCCGCTTTCTATGCCAAATTAGTGACGAATATTCATCAAACCCACTATCTCATGCCCTTAAACAACACCTAATTAATTGGTTTATCTACCTTACTCTCCGATATTTCCTGTCTTGTACTATTCCAGAAACGAAACGTTTTTTCGCTGACAAAAGCTGATGATGATATTGCAAATTATAGAAAGACTGAGTCAAGAATAAGCAATCAATTTGTTCTCTTGAATTAGCAGGGGTGCTTTTCGTATCGACCATGGTTTCTTTTAACTCTCTCAAATCTTTTTACAAAACCGTGAATAACTTGCTATGTTTAATTCCTTGCGAGGTTCAAATGAGAGAAAATCTGCTATAACTCCTTTGATTTAAAGTCAGTTCACGAGTGCTACTTACCAGTTTAAGTGTGGTTAAAAACCTGGCACAATTACAGGCTGACAAAGAGAGGATTTCTACCTTGCTTGACAAAATATGAGTTTCACTTTACTGTAGAGCGTTTTCATTCACGTGACCGGCAGCCATGCTAATTTATTGGAACAAATGAGAGTGTTTACATTAGAAAAGAGTTCAATTCCCACAAGATTGGTCTGGCACACACAACATGGCCGCTGTTTCATTGTCTGGGTAAGTGCACCATTATGGCTCCGGCGATCTGACGTGGAGTGAAAACGTTCTATAAGTGTCAGTAGGGAGCTTACGCAACCACGATGACGACGCCGAGGACGACACCAAGTTAGAAATGAATTTATATTTTACAAGCGAAATTCGCGATTGTCTAGATCTGTTCGGTATGCCAATGGCTCTAAAACGTGCTTAAGCTGAAGGCGTTTAATTCCAAATGAAAATACGTTCCGTAGACGACGAAGAGCTCGGTCATTTCACGTAGTTGTTTTGCAGAGGACGGCAAAGAAATGTGCAAAGATTTATAACGCACATGCAAAGCTATTGTTTTGCTCATTAAACCTTTTGTTTAGTGACATTTTCGTTGCCGTCGTCGTCGTGGTTTGCTTAAGCTCCCTATTAACAAATTGACGTCAGTTTTTCATGCGTCTCTCTTGTTATTGATCACGAATTTCGTCATAACATTGTCAAAGTAGCTGTGAATCCGCGAGGCGATAGCCGAGTGGATCCGCAGACTACTTTGACAATGTTATGACGAAATTCATTGTCAATAACAGGACAGACGCATTAAAAACTGACATCAATGTGTTTTTTGCGATAACAAATTGTCAAATTTCCCGCTCTCGCTTGTTGGCGCATCGCATAAATTATAAATTAATGTGTCTGTCCGCTTATTAACAATAAAATTAGCCAATGACCGCGCGAGAATTTCTGCAGTTATCGTAGAAGTAAATTTCGATTGTAACACATAATTCACATACGTGGCAATGTAGAAATAAGATGAGTTCAAGCCTCAGGACACTAGAAAATGCATCAAGTAACAAAGATGCAGAGTTCACCAAGAGAAAATAAATTTCACATTTTAAAGAAATAATTGTGAGCGACGTTCAGGTATATTTCATTAAAGAAATACAATTAAGGAAGTTCTTCATTATTTTCTAAAATTTTCAACCGATTTCCGATGGTGAGTGAAGACCAATAGGAGATTGCTTAAATGCAGTGATTTGCACATTTATTGATATTTTCGCAATATTACGTCACCAGTTTTAGGTTGACGATGTTTAATTTTATATTCTACGTATAATTTTGCAGACTTAGTTTAATTTTATACTTTTTTTATTTTTTTATTTTTTTATTTTTTCTGTTTTATTTTTTTATTTTTTCGACAGCACCACACATAAGTATTGGTTTGTCAGCTAAACTTCTTGATGCTGATGATGTTTCTCTCATTGTTGTTATTTTCATTGTTATTGTTATGATTCCTCTATGATAGAAATTCTTCAGAAAAGATAAGTCCAATAATCTTCACCGATCACTCAAAAACACTGTTTATAGAGTAAAACCTTGTTGTTTGAATGTTCTGAACACTGTATGTTTCTGAACATTTTGTGAGAAATAAGCAAAAAACGCTCCCCTCAGAGCACATTTTATTCACCCGGGTGAGGAGAGGCAATGAAAGCAGGGAAGAGTAAAATGTGTTGTTCAAGAGCAAAGAACAATGCATATGACCCAGCCAGGGCTCCAACTAACACCTATACCTAGGGAATAAAATTATGGACAATAATGGTTATAACTATCCAGTCCCGGTTTTTTTTTTTCCCGAGTAATCTACTAGCACCCTTTTTTTTTTCCTGTTGAGGCCGTCTTATCTTCGATTTTTTGCAGCCTTGGAAGGTTTGAAACAGTTGCAAAACTTTTTCCGCGCTTTTTTCTCACGTTTGTACGTACACCTTGAGACTCCGGATTGTGACATGACTTAAAGTTTTTCTCATAAAAATGTTACGTAATTCTCTTTGCCGGAGAGGAATTTACCCTTAAGGCAAAAACTTGAGGCTTCCACAGGAAATTAGCTGGCATCAATTTCGAAATTTTAACCATGGTGTCTTCATCTGGTTTAATTAAGAATTAAATGCGGTAGCCATTAATTAGCACTCGAGGGTTGAAAGCTTCCCTAAAAGTACTTTTTTCTAAAACGTGAGGCATTCTGCACGCAAGATGTTGTTTATTGTATCACAGCTTTGTCCTTCACTGGACAAGAAGTTGTGCGACGGAGAAACATAACCCCATGGAGTTTTGTTTTTCGTTTATAGGAGCTCCTTTCAGATTTTCGTCTCGAAAAGTGCCCATTTCCAAATGGCTTCTACGTACAAAACATTATCAGTGGCAGGAGATCCGTCTAAATTGAAGACAAGTTTCCACAGACGATTTGTCTTTGCATTGTTCGGCCAGAACGACACTGAAAAATTGAAGCATGCACGGATGTGGAGACAGATCAAATATTGGTGTGTTGAGAGCTGTTGTCAAAGACATCTTATGAAGCTAACAGTAAACGTAGCTTGTGCTTTCGGACTGGTCACGCACACAAGGTTGAGTGGTGGCTTACAGACCAAATCGGACTAATAATAGAAAAAAGAAAAGAATAGTGCATTGGGCGTACGTTTTTATCCCTAATTTATACTCTTCTTTTATTATTAAAAAGAAAACAAAAGAAGAGAACAACATAGGAATAAAAACGCCTGCACGCTATTCTTGAAACTCCCATTGGACTTATCATTAGACTTAGTTACAATTTAGCAGCAGTTTTCACAAAGTTTGAGCGGTTTTCAATTGAGTGTCGTAAGAACAAACCACAAACTCAAAGTCATCATTCTTTCCAGTCGCAAAGACAGTGTGAGTGAACCAATGAAAACGTGAGATGAACAGTGTAAACAGCTCAATACGTAGGAAAAGGTTTGCAAACGAGTCACAATTGGTTTTGGTTTTACTTCTAACTGGGTAACAAAGTGGCGGAAGATTTGCAAGGCCGCAATCGTTTAGTGCAGCAATGCAAAACCAAAGTAAATGCGGGTTACTAAATATCCAATTATGAACATTTGAGTCCCAGCATTTTTCCTTATTGGGTGGCAGACATTGGTTAATGTTAGTGAAGAAAATCTGGTACTACGTCAAAATAAAAATTTTCTATGTTGATCCAGCTTCGAAGCCTGTCAACTGGACAATGAATTGATCGTCAAAGTGATCCCAGCTGGAGTCCTCTTTAATTTCGACTTTATCCGCAGACCATTGAGCATAATGTTCTATGCAGACTTCTGTTTTATGTTTTAATGAGATTGAAGTGAATCTCAGAGAGACTTCCTTCATCAGTCGGATTCGAGATCGAGAATTTTACTGAAATTTGTAGATCTAGTTAATAAAAATCAATCAAGTAATGATATATACGTAAACTTATGTCTTTAGTTAGAAAGTTAGTTTCATTTGTAGCTCTAGATCTCTGTTTGCATCTTGACGTTTTTCTTTCTTTTTTTTTTTTTGTTTTTAATTTTATTCACATTTTTTCTCGCAGATTTGTGAAATTCGATTCGATATATTTTTTAAAACATATGTCCTCAATAAGTTAAGGTTTCATGATATTTACTTGCTTACGTCCAATTTGTTTTTGAAACGATTATCTTGGTAGCCTCCGGCGCTATGACTCAGCAGAGCGTTTGCTGAAACTCTGCCAATTTTGTTCTTTAACTGCATTTGCTCCGCATTTTGAAACATCTAAAAACCTGACCAACATTATGTTGACTTTAGGTTCAAATTGCACGAAGTCTTACCTGTGTAAGGAGTCATCTTGTAACCGGCCAAAAGGAAAATTGTACTTTGAACTTGGTAACATCCCGAACCAAGCCGACAGATTCACAAATGCTAAGTTCTATAGAGCTCGATGCATAAGGTTTAGCTGACTCTTGTGGTAATAAATTGCAATCCGCTATTGAATATGCCTGACTCAACCCACCCGCTAGGTGATAAATTCGTAGCAGTCTATATACAGTATTCATTGGGAACATCGTACAAAAGTCACTCTTCTTAATAGAATAAAACCAATGTGGAACCACCCAATCCAATTTTAGCCTACCAGGATCTCTCTTCTCTTTATCCTGAAATCTGGACGCCATCTGGACGCCAGATGCGAAATGAACCTAACATGAAGTGCCGATAGTACAAATAAATACCTCTTCTAATTTCAGCGACGTGACTTCGATCAGACCATATCAATTAGATTTTTAGAGAAGCCTTATTATGTTAAAAAGGCCTTCAAAATAAATATGTCTGCATATTTTATAAGAATAACATAACTTGTGTAATTGACGATAGGCACATGGCAAAATTGGGACTTTCTTGTGGTCCATTCGCTCTAGGTTAAAAGTAATTGTCTTTTGTTATTAATATTCGTTTTCATTCTTCCTTTTTATGCATACTAACAAGTGGTAGACTATAGTTACATTTTGTACTTTGCACGCTATAGAAAAAGCAAAAAATCTTCGCTAAACAGGGAAAACAACGCATCAAAGGTTTGAAAGTGAGACGATGAAAACAGTTGTAAAAGGGTTCTTAAGTGGTTTTAAATTCTTAACAATCCGATATTGTTGTGGTGAATATAAGCAACCTTAATTACATGAAGCCATTTGTTATGGAAAGAAATGGTCTGTGTTAGATGATAATTACTTTCCCTGACACCTGTTTAGATCACGCGATGTGAACAATGAAAAAAAATAACATGTTTACAATAAAGAGCTAAAGCATTTGCCCTTACTCTCCGAGCGCAAGTGTAAACACTGGTAAAAAGTGTCAACAATCAAGAACGTATATCTCAAACGACAGCCTTTATCTCGTCTTACCTGTTGGGATTCAGTAGTTCTTTAAGTAGTTCTTAACTTTTCTATCTTTCTCGAACGGTGGGCTAGTCTCGATGAGATTCGTGACATCAGCGCTAACAACACTACAATCTAAAATGGTTGGTTTTCATTCAGCAGGTCAGACAGTCGCTATGAGCTGAGTGATCCGCACGTGTTGTTGAGTGTCTCTACTTCACGCATAACCACCTGGGAGGCGTGACTTATTTCATATCAGCGAATCAGAGCAAACAAGATGAACTCTTTGCCCGGGGCTGTTTTCCTTAGCTCAAATCTGAACTCTCAGCATGCCGCCCTGGTCGACGCTCAGTATACCAACATTGTAAATGTCATTTATTCAATATAGTCATTTTTTAGATATGGCAGAAAATTGGAAGTGTCTAATTTTGGCAACGTCGTCATTTTCTCCCGTATCGCGTTGAGAAGTGCTCTAAGATGTATTCTTTGAGAAGTGGGAGGAAAGAAAAGGGGGACCTTATGACTGATGTATGTCGAGGGATATTTGGGTGGGGGGGGGGGGGGTTTCGAAACAGATGAGGAATATACGAGTGTTCGGCGCTGCTAATTAATTTTCACATTCCTTGCCCCCGGCCCCTTCCCACCTCACTTCACTTCATCTCTCGTGCAAATTGTCCGACCTATAGGGAGCAATGTAATTCACGAGCTCCCTCTTTGAACGACTTTCAGTACCGAACTGTTTTGATAAAATCCTATGAACCATTTGACCTCATCCTGCTCCTTGGCCGCCCGTCCACCCAAGTTGTGGCCAAGTTGTGTATTGTACAGGGAAGCTGGTTAAAGCTTAAAAAAGACGACAAAACCTGACAAACAAATCGAAAGCAAAACCTCACGTCCGCATACATTTCTCCACCATTGTCTACAATGCCTTCTTTGTTGTTGTGTTACTAACATGAAGGCAACGCACCCCAGGAAGACCTGAAAAGGGGCACAACTCAGGTAGAGTCCACGCACAGGAAAAGTTGACAACAACCATATTGTTACGTCACGCTACTGTTTCGTGCATTTCCAAAAGTGCCACTTGTTGAGCTTAAGCGTAACCCAATCTATATATTTAATAAATCCATCCGAGTGCCCAAAGGTCCCAAAAGCACTTCCTTATAGGATTACCAGCTAAGTAGTTGAGCTGTCCCGTTCCCAATCGAACCTTTTGCGAAAATTGTGCGACGACTGTTTGGTTCTTTTACGAGTGGTGTGTCTGCTCTGTTTTTAACTCTGAGCCCTGGTCCACAGCCTTTCTTATGGAAATGAGTTTAAGGTGGTCGCCAATTGTCTTCCAAATTAATTTCAAACTGATTGCAGTGCAGTGAAAAAGATTTGAAATAGAAGACAAAAATTTAGGCAGACTCGACGTTGGCCCCTGCACTGTCTCGGACTTGCCAGTCTCACTACGGTTTAACGTCGCGAAGGCTCTAGTTCAAGACTTCAGTCGGATGGACTGCTCCTATGGCAGGTTATACGGAAAAGGATCCCAAAAATAACTTGATTGTACTTGAGTAATAAATTTCGTCCGAAAAAGAAAAGCAAAATTAAGCTTGACTTTAAACTGTGGATCTTGAGTTTTGACACGAGCTTAACTCGAGCTCGTACAACCTAAATCGCACATAACCTTTGGACTGTTGTACCCGTCTCCCGAAGCCGCGCCGCGTGCACGCGATATAATGCGGGAAAACTATATTTAAACGAAATAATTTTTAAAAAAAAATTACCGACACTTGCGACAAAAATATTTCGTAGGTACAGCTTAAGGTGGGTTCATGACACCGCACAAGCACTTGTGCCCCTGCAAAAAGACGAATCGATTCATGGTTGTTAACGGTTACCTTCTTATAGACTGACGGCGAAACAATTTCACTTGAGCAGCACAACGGAGTAAAATGGTTCCAAGTTTTTGACGAAACTACTGTTGCAGACCTTGGAGAACACGCAAAGATTATTTGGCAAAGCTTGGCGACACGCGACGTAGCTTATTTTGACTTCGTTTTCGTTGTAGAGTTTGTTTTCCTGTTTCCTGTATTTCTGGCCTGTCGACAGCAATAGCGACTTATATAACCTTCCCAGATTTTTAATCCTATACGGAAATTTGGTCAACCAAATGACTATAATCTAATTTGTGGAGCCAAGGGACACAATTCCGATTGCAATATATGCAGCTATGCAGATACGAACACAAGCAGCCGTACGTCTGCAGAGAACTGAGAGTCAACACTCTTAATGAGAATCATATATTCAAGTGTGAACAATTGCTGTCCAAATCATTGTTATTTATGTCTTCAAAGACGTGTAATCGTAAATTATAGTAAACGACGCATGGCAGGAAGCCGCATAGCTTAAATACGATCATATACACTTTTACCAAAACCACGCCACAACTATAACGGGCATAATTCCGAAAACTCGTTTGTTAATAGACTGCTTATAGACGTCTCCATTTTCTTTGGTGAGGAGACTGCCTACACACAGGCCAAGCTTGTGTGTGACTGACTGGCGTGAGAGTAAAACAAACTTTTCATTCCTTCTCTTGGGCTTGTGCTTGTTCTTATTGTCCTATTTAAGAAATAGAAAACATGTTCCTTGTTTCAATCGAGTTATAGAAACACGGGCGGAAGTTTGGAGAACGAGAAATGCGGTTGGAACACGTGCCAACAGACGCGTGTTTCCACAGCTTTTTCGAGTTCTTCCAAACTTCAACCTGTGTTCGGGTGATCTTCGATAATGAGACGTTTTGAAGTGATCCGTCATTAAAATGGTGTTATCTTGGAGAACCCACTTAATAAGAATATCAGCATTAGAGGTACTACTCAGTATACTGATTTATACAGTGAAACCTCTATTAAGCGGACACCCCCGGGACCTTCCCAAGTGTCCGCTTGATAGAGCGTATCCACTTAATAAAGGTTTATAACAATTGCGCAATGCTTGTTAACAATTAACATTCAACGGTTCATCTATACTGTTATAAAGTTCCAGGTTGTTAACGAAGCTATCCAGAGTTCAAGTTAATCAGCTTTCATTACCAACTTTGATTTGTTTGTAATAATGCCCTTTCCATACTGCAACGATGATACGGGTATATTTAATCGACTATTTCAAGGACGTAATCCAATGCCACATTGTTAATTCAGTTAGGTGTCCGCTTAATAGAGGTTTTCAATAATAGAAATAAGCCAAATACAATATATCTTAGTGTCCTCGTCCGCTTAATAGAGGTGTCCGCTGAATAGGGGTTCATTATAAAGGGAAATATAGGACGTTTATTTTGGGACCAGGCTAAGTGTCCGCTTAATAGAGTGTGTCCGCTTAATTGGGGGTCCCCTAAAAGAGGTTTCACTGTATTTGAATATGAATTCCATCAATAAGATCAGTTCTTTATCACAAACCAATATTGTTCAAACCAAGGATAACTGGGGCTATCACAAATTTGATCAAAGTTCTAGATGGTCTGTCTTCAAAGAGACGATCAATATGGACATATTTAGAAGAGGGGGGCGTAAGGGTTTGCGGTGATGCGATTTTGCGTTATTTTTGGTGCGGTTCTGCGGAAATCTTTATTTTAACCAGCGGTATTGCGGTTTAATAAGACTAAGCGGTTTGCGGTTTTCATAAATTTTCGATCGCAGTAATCGGTAAAAAAGAGTCTGCAGCCATCTGCGCTTTCCAGTTATGACAGTTATTACTCGGTTCCTGACGCTTCCGATGACTTTTGATTTCTTGTTTATGTTTTGCAAGGGACCATTGTTGTGCAAGCAAGCTTTGCTGTTTGTAATTTCCGCTTTTTCCAGTTAATTGGTATGATTAACCATGTTATCCAATAATACGTCGACTTGTTGACTTTCCGGGCTGGGAATCTTTTGCTCGGATTTCCTACAGTATTTGCCGTGACCTCGTGCGATACAATGTCTGCCGAGCAAGAAGAAGTGGTTATGAGGATGGTCGGGAAGAGACGATATTACTTCAAGGAGAGATTGGAAGCTCGGCGACGTTTCTTCTGGGAGCAAGAACTCGCTTCCGAAGAGTTATACGCTTCAACAATCGTTTGGTTTACTGAACACTTCATGGGGCTGACTACGTTGTCTTAGGGTCATTCAAAATTCTTCTTGGAAAATTTTAAATGAAATTTAAGGTTGATTCAGTCGAATTGCGACATAAAATGAATGTTCCGAGCTCGTATTCGGGATATTTGAGCTTGAAAACTAGCATACATCTTGGCGAATTTCCACCAAACAATAAAGTCGCGGAAAGCTTGCGTTGTGTAACATTCGAGTGGTTTCCAGTGCTGAAGTCGTAAACATCGTTGTTTTTCAACTGGGTAACTCAGCAGTATTCGTGCGTGCGCGAGCGCACCCATATTAGTTCCACAGCAGCATAACGAAGTCAGTCCCATGGACGTGTGTCAATTATTACAATATTATTTTATGAGTGCGATGATCATACGTTGATTAACATTAACGTACACTTTCATCAAACTAAATAAGGTCGTATTTCTAATGGAATGGCCAACAATAAGTAATGATGACGGCACCGTAGCACATTTGTAACTACGGTTTCGGTATTTTGGTAAATTTCCGTGCGGTATTGCGGTTTTTTACGTTTTTTTACGCGGTTTTGCGATTTTCGGACCCCCCTTACACCCCCCTCTTAAAAGTTTCCGAGATATTTTGAAAATATTAAGATGACTAGAAAATTTAGGGATACTTAGAAGTTTTAATGACCCCCCTTTTATATAGCTTTTTGGCTTACCCCCGTGTTTTCCTCCCAATTTTCTTGAATCAATACTCAGTTCTGTATCAGAAACAATCCAGTTTAGAGGTGTCCCACTTGAAAAATACATTCCATGTCACTTCAAGCACTAAAGCAGCAATTTTTCAAAATGGCGGATTCCGGTAACATTGTTGGGCCTGAGCCTTCTTCCTTTGCTGCTTCAATACTGCAAGGACATTTTGAAAATTTTGAGAACTTTGACCAAATGATTCAAATCAGTTTATTTCTAATACAATGTAGGAGATATTTAGAGGGTATTTTCGGGCATTTAGAAAAACGTTTGTGACATTCAGAAAATTTTTGGAGAATTTCTGGAGAGATATTTGGTAATTTTACATGACATTTGTGGAAAGGCTTAGTTACTGATGTCTGTAGTAGTTTTAATGTTTGAATGTTGACGACGTCATATGAAAACCACAATAGGATCAGGGTAATGCTTTGCAACAAACTGCTCGGGATGATAAAAGGACAAAATTACCAAGGAAATATAAAAGTGGTGAGTTGAGTAATGAGAGCTTGCTTGAACCATCCCGACTCCCGCGACGTTATTAGTTCAGCGCTATGAATGAATCACTGTATTACGTCACTGTATTATAACTGTTTGCTCCACATGCATCTTACCATTAAATTTACAAAGAGCTTGTATTTTCTTCAGTAAAACATATCGCTGTATGCTATCTTATCTTATTCACCAGAACTCGTGCAGTCGGTCGACGTGTACAAGCACATTTCCATTATTTTTATATTTTTCATCAATTACGCTTTTTATGTAAATGTCTCGAAAGAGATAGAACACAGTTTATCCTTGTTGTTATTTTAAAAAACTGAAATACATTACACGATCTGTTATGTGTCGCAGATCTTAACAGTCGACGGGCAAATTCTAGTTAATTCTTTCCCCGGGTCCAAGCCACAAGTTAAATGGGGAGCACACTTGGGGAGCCCATGCAAGACCGTGCAAAAGCAACAGACTCCTCCGGCCGGATCGCTTCGCTTGCACGTGTGACTCAAACAGGTAAGCCAGCTCGAAGGCTACTTTCCTGGGGAAAAGGGGTGCTCGTCGTCACCTTTAAGGTGTTTAAAAAGCGATTTTGGTACCTGTTAGCTAGGGTGTTCAGTCTCAAACAGTCGACAGCGAGAACTTTTGCGGTACCTTTTAGGGTATTGAGCCGAAAAAAATATGACAGGAGATAATGTGTTGGTTTAGAATTGGTACCTTTTAGAGGGGGGGGGGGGATTTCAAGCCACGCCCACAAACCAAGATCTTGGTACGTCTTAGAGGTTCTTTTCAAAATTTTCGACGAGCACCCCTTTTTATACAGGAGTCTCACCCCCGGGGAGGGGGGGGCTACTTTGTCCTCTACATGAGAGTGGCCATAAGTTTCCTTGTCTACTCGAGTGCGACCAAAAGTTGAACAGCCGGAAGCATCACCTGTCTGATGACGCTTTGTTTGATCACGTACAAATAATCCTGATTTGAATCAACAAAATTGCCGATTTGCGCTTCAATTGTAAGGTGGATTTAGCTGGAATCACAAGCAAATAAGACTGCTCCCTGTGGAATTGGTCCTTCCTTGTTAATCTAATTTACGTCATCTACACGGCACATCAAGTGACCTCACACCAAGGTGAAATGAAGAGGCCTAGAAATAAGCCAAGCAAATAACCAAAGACGAAAACCCGTTTTTCTTAGAGCCAAAAACCGACAACCAACTGTAAACCGAAAAGCGTAACAGATACCCAAACCGAAACACCGGACATTTTAGCTGAAGAACCGAATAACCGATCTAAAAGAAAAACAAAACCATTAAACCGAAAACCCAACGCCCCTAGGAAATCTATGATGAACGCTGTTAGAGACGAGCATGTTAAAAACTGTTAGCCGCTGCAAAGTTGTAAAAATGTCCCGGCTCACTATAACTGAACAACTACCGACAAGATATTTTATAAAATACTTAGAATAGTGGTATATTGGGTTATAATTTTGAAATGAACACTTCATATTTCGTCTTCAGTTTGTTTTTGATTTGCACTCGGCCGCATGACCTCGTCACAGCGTTCTACCTCACTGCCTTTCCTTTCCATCCATCATCTTATTTGCTCATTGGTTTACTTAGCTTCCTAACGTTTCTATATATTTCTACAAACAAATTTCTGATTTCAGTTTTGTGAATTTTCCTGCTTTTGAAAACATCATACTAGCAAACATACGAAGGCAAGAATTTGAAGAAGCGACTTAGAACGTGGAAAGAAAACTGGAAAAGGGCATTTCGTAATGTGTAGAAGGTTTACAAACGTAAGATTATTTCTTCAGTTTTTCCTTGTTCTCTTGGCCAGATATCATATTACGACTCGGCTATTTCGAGACAAAAGGCAACCTTAAGCTAGTTAAAATGACACCTATTCTTTCGCTTTACCATTAATCAAGTTATCAAGGATGCCGTCAAAACTACTCAACAGCGTCACGTCAATAATGTGTTATGCAAATGTTTTCGTGATTCCAGCGCCTTTGATTTTGAAATCCTATTTGCAAGAAATCAATAATCATTTACAAGGAAAATTGAGCAAAATTAGATTTCAATGTCATCAGCTGGGTTTATCGGTAATAGGCACTCAATATATATTAGGACAAAAAGACTAGTTTAAAGTGTTAAAAGATCGCACATAACCCTGGTAAACATCAAGGTTATGTGATTTTAGATCGAGGTTCAATTAAGGTGGCCGAACACAGTTTTCAAGAGCCTCTGCCTAAATTTCTTGAAATTCTAACGACTGGATCGTTAGAAATCGGCAAGTTTCTGCAAAAGCAATCGGTCTCAATTTTTCGAGCAACTGTGCGTGCACTGCATTTAACTGGGTTCTTTCGGTAACAAAGAAAAAGCTGAGAACTGCTGGGTTCTTTGCGTCGTTACCTTTTCTAACATAGCTTTGTAATAAAAGACTAAAGGCATCAGTACACTGCGTTCAATAATGGAGAAAAATAGCGCATATAGTGCGGGTGTTGAGTAACTGAATAAAATGATCGCTCTATTGAAGGCATGTTTTGCATCAGCAAAAGCGTGCGCGAAAACAATGTTCGGCCACCTTAACTGAGAGCTTTCAAACTCAACTCTTACTCTATGAAAGTGACGTTTATTAGCATCTTTCACAAAGTTCTTTGACCAGTTTGGATTTTTTTTTTTACTATAAATATATAACTCAGTACAAAATAGCGTCAACCATGCATTTAAATGATATAAACACCTCATCATAACAGTAGACAAAAGTGAGTTAACAATGTACCTCAAAGTGTTGCTGTAGACTTCTTCCGTCAACCCTGGGCGAATCGTGGACTTAACTGACAAACTTGACCCTTCCGATAATCCGTGCTAACTGTTAGAGAAAATATAAAAAGACGGGCTTGCAGTCAAGCTTTTTAAACTGAACACTCCACCAGACAAGCAGACTAACTGGACCGAACTCGGGTGAATGAACCCAAATGCGTAAATAGGTTTGTGGTTTTGTAATTGGCCTTAAATATGCAGGTATTTAATAACTGCGCCGATGGTAGATGACAGAAAATGTTCGTTCTTGTCAGTTTTATTGATTTACGAGAAGTTCTGAGCTTGTCTTGAAACGTTTTAGATGAAAAAAATAAGAACCCACTCATTGGCGTTGTCTTAGTTGCATCTTGGATTAAGTAATTAAGCCGGACGAATTGACCTGCGGCAAAAAGCGCCGAAAATAGTCAAAGAGAAGAAAGATTATAAATAGTTGTTTTCACGAGCAGCTATCTGTGGCAAATAAAACGAAATCTAGTTCATGGAGTACCGTGAAATGCAGATTATATAGAAAAAAAGCACAGTTGAATTGATCCCTCTGATAAATATTGCTACTGTAACTCTAAAAGGATTGACAATAAACTTGGCAAATAAAGGCCAAATTCCGTCTTAAACGGTTGCTGTTACCTCGCCGGATGTATATGAGTCGATGCGGTTAGCTACGAGCAATTAACACACCCTGAGATGGAACGCAATTTCGCAAGAAATTTAGTATCGTTTGCTTCCAAATATTCTAAACGGCACATAACAATGTTCATTAACACTTGAATAGGAGTCCACATATGAATTTTTACATCTCTCCGCCCCCACGTCTCCACGCGGCCAATTATAAGTATGCCAACACGTACAGAAAGCCAAGAGTAACAATTACACAGAACCTTTTTGAACCAGTGTTTTTTTCAGCTTATGTTTTTCGGTTAATTTTAAGCAATGACTTTGCATAATGTTAATCATATAACAGATCACTTACTTGACTATACTTTGGAAATTAGGCTCATAGAGATTTCTGAGCTTCAAAGAAACACGACATTGTTATCAACTGTCTCGTTGGTGCTTTCATTGAAGAGAACCGCACAAGCAGGTCTTGTGGTGGAACAAAACAACATGCCGTTATAATTACCGACTGTTTTCATTCATCTCGTTTGGTTTGGTCGCGTGTTCGGTCCCGAACTTTAAAAGGGTTGTTTATCAAGAATCAAGACATTTACTCACGACCTTGGCTCTTGTGCCTTGCGGGCATAAAGAATGAAGACAAAGCTCTTTGCTAGAGCATGTGATGGTTCGGTTTGCTTTGATAATAAATCTTGTACGTTTGTCAGCTCATAAGCCTATTTGGTTTAGTCATAAGTAATAGAAGTTTTGCATCTACCACCTAAATACTCAAAAAATAAATAACAGGATACGAGAAACACGACCACATAAGCTTGTACATAATTTTCGTTTCTCTATCTTAACGTTCCTTTCCCGAGTTTACTCAATCACTTTAACGGCCTATTAAAATTATCACCGTAAAAACCACGTATGAAATAAAAATAACACTGTGGAACGATGAAAAGAACGGCCAAGAGATAATAAGGATCCGGATATGAACGTTTATTCGATCATTTTTAAAGACCTTTAAAAGACATTAGCATCACGTTCGAAATACAAAAAAAAGCACTGTGGAATGATAAAAAGAACGGTCAACAAAAAGTATGGAGTAATGGAGATAAGAGTTTTTTCGATCATTTAAAGACTTTTAAAGGCCTATTAAATTTATAAGATAAACTCGAAATAAAGATAATAACAGTGGGGAATGATAACAAGAACGGTCGAGAGATAATATGGAGATAAGAGTTTATTCTTTCCATTTTTATAGGCCTATTAAAATTATTAACCGTAACATCACGCACGAAATACAAAAAATAACACTGTGGAATGATAATAAAAACGTTTTAAAGAAAATAAGGATACGAGAGTTTATTCAATCATTTTAAAGGCCTATTGAACTTAGCAACACCCACGTTAAAAAAAACCGTTAGGCTCGATTACCAGCCGTTTTCGGTGAGCCTGCATTGATTGCCCCACACCACGGCGTTCTTTGGGAGAAGGATTACAACCGGACTTCCAGAATGGCTGGAAAATAAGCCTACATGCACCATAGTTGATAGAGGGAAATGGTTTTGAAGTCCGGCAAACATCAAAGGAGCAAACAAAGATTTGTGTTGGAACGTCCACGACCGTGCGAAATCTTTTGTTTTGCGCCCATGCACTATGCGTGACTTACTAACCAAAACACGTGGTTGGTGTTATTTGCTGTGCCACGTACGTGATCAAACATCACGATCAAACATATTTGTCGCATGAAAATTGTCACATAAAAATTGCTCGTGTAGACCAGGCTTAACACTGTGAAATGATAATACGAACGGTCAAGAGAAAATAAGGATATTGTTATGAGAAAATTCGCCGTTCCACTGACAATTCTTTATTATTTGGAAAATTATAGGAAAAAACCGTCAGTAGCCTCTTTTCAGTTAACAGCTAGAGATCTTAAGTTTTGTTCTTCATTGTACTTTGTCGATTCTTTGTATACCTGAGCGTGTGCAACGCTGTTTCACTAGCTTTCATTTAGAAGACAAGTAGTTCGTTATCGGGTCATTTGAGTTTCTTTTATTATTACAATCTACTTTCCGTTCCCCCAGAAACTAGTCAGCTGAACTACTTTTCACTAATGAAGTTTTATTAGTTTTCTCGGAGGTTAGCCAGCTGAACTACTTTTCACTAATTCATAGGATAATTTTTCCTTGCTGTCGGTAACACCAATTCAGAAATTCATATTTAAGTATCTCACTTTTAATTTCCTAAGTTTGTCTATCTTAATCTCAGCCTGTGTAATTTTAATCCTAGCACTCTATTTTTAATTTTGGAAGCCTCGTGGTGTTGATTAGAATTCGCTATCTTAATTAAGTACTTTCCGCTCGTATTGTATACTTGAAGTTACATTAGCATATTGGAAACACTTGTCGTGTAAAGGATGATATATAAGCAAGTACGTTTGTAAAGCATTTTCGATTACATCGATTACATCGATTACATCGGCTACATCGTTACGATTCTACAGCGGCTACTCCGCCGAGTATGTCAGTTTCACCCTCGACGTTAGAGTGCAGAATAAACTACTGTTGGACCAAGTTATGTCTCTTCCTTGACGTCCGTAGTGAAGACCATTGAAGTAGATCCTCGTGTACCAGGAAATCGTGACGAATTTCCGTTCCCGCAGCCAAGCAGTGCTCTCCAGAGTTAGATTCCCCCAGTTGTCAGTTCAAGTGTCCGTTCAGTCCGAAATTTACAGTGTTGCAGGAAAAACTTATCGTCACAGTGGTGGAGAATCCGGGTACTTTGTGGATCTTCCAAGGACGTTATCAAGGCGCCAGAGCAGATTCAAGTTCACCAAAGACGCTAGTTGTTGTAATCCCTTGAGTGCGAACAAAGGATAAAAGCCGCTCAAGTAACGTGAGTACAAAATCAATTCTTTGTCCTCATATATGAAGTCCGTGAAGAAAGTTTTTAGGAAGAAACTTTCGCCGTATAATTTACGAAGTAGGAAATCAGCCGTTCCCGTAGTTAAAGCCAGTACGCCTAAAGTAAATAAAGAAGTACAAGCTTCGTTGTCAGAAGAAGAAAATTGTACATTGTTGTGTGAATTACCATATTATCGAAGTGTCATCCACGAGTCGTCGACGCACGCGTTAGATTTAAACGAAGAAATCCAGCCAAGTAAACCCAGCGACGGCCCACGTTTGTCCACCGCATTTTCCAGTCCAAGTCAGGCCGATAGTACGAACAGAGAAGCCATAAATATCAGTATAGATCAACGCCAAGAGTCGTCCATTGTTCAACCGAGTTCATCAAAACAAGCCACTCCCTGTGGACCGCGTGTAACAAGCGATAGCAGTTCCTTAGAAGACTTCACTCCAATTGACTCCAGGCAGTTACAGATTGGCCCTCAGATTGCTTTAGAAGTCGAAGAAATCAGCGAACCCGAAAACGGAGAGCCAGATCCAGAACAGAACTTGAGTTTCGCATACAACTCAAACCCGTTAATTAATTCACAGTTGACTAGTCACAGTCAAGTAGGAGATAGCATAAATTATAAAAAATCAAAACAAAACAAAAAAAAATACTCGCCGAGGATCTTGTTCCAGCGACGAAATCGAAAGCGAAGGTTTTGAACATCCATCTACAAGTAGTAGCAAGGAAGACAGCGAAGAAGAGGAGAGTGACGAAGGATCCCGTACACCCTATAAACCAGAACCAGAAGAAGTTATGGATCCACAGTTAATTCAAACTTTGACCGAAGCTCTACAACGGATTGGACAGCAACAACAGACGTCCATAGTTGTTCCAGAAACTATCAGGATACAACCTTTCCGTGGTTTGGATGGAGATGACGTTGTTGAATGGTTCGAAGTCTTCGAGAACCGTTTAAAACGGAGACGCATCCCCCTGGACAGCGAGAGTGCGTTAACAGAATTGGTGCTACATCTAGCCGGACCAGCCAAGGACTTCTACAGCGATTTAACCCCAGACGAGAAGGACACGCTCGAGAACGTAAAGCGAATCATGATAGAACACTACTCCAGCAAGGATCACGGCTATGGTCAGAGAGAATATCTGCTGAATAGGCGACAAGCTCCTAGTGAAACTCTGGATCATTACCTAACGGATATCTGTACTAAATTCCGCCGCCTTGGCTTAACAAACAAGGAGAAGATGACATATTTTTTGCAAGGTTTGCGTCCCGAAATCCGCCAGCTTGTGTACATGAAGGAACCGAAAACATTTGCCGAAGCCGAGAAAGCCGCCCGATTTGCAGAATCCATTTCTCGAGCTCCTCAATCGTCGGCCGCTGGTGCCGCAACTGAACACGAACTTATTGCTAACTTACTAAGCCAGAAAGTTGTCAAGGACGACAACGCGATTTTAACTAAGCTCGATGTCCTCATTAACGGACAGAATACCAAGACAGGGGACGATCAGATACAATCCTTAGTGTCAAGGCTTAACGGATTGATCGATAAAGCTACGAGACAACCAGCTGGTCCAATCACAGAAACAAAAACAGCGAGCCTGGCAGCGTATGCAGAACCCAACAAGAGGGAAAATCCGGAATTCATGCGCGAAATTCGACGAATGGAAGATAAGTTAGAAGAACTTTCTCGCCAGATGGATGCTCGGATTAAAGGGCTGGCTCGACGAAATCCGCCAAATCAGGTTGATCAGCCAAGACAACGAACACGAGAAGGTCGACCCATCTGTTATACTTGTGGAAGAGTTGGACATATTCAACAAAACTGTAACCAGAGGTCTTCACGAGAAACCAGTAACTACGACCGATTCCAGCCGCACCAGCAGCGACGTCAAACAAGTGAAAATTATCCTTCCCGCTCAGGCTACAATCAATCCCAACGACGGAGTGAATTGCCTTCTCAGTTCAATGTAAGTGGCCCGCGAATGGCCGTGCTCGATGATGGAGATTACGATGGTAGTTACGTCGCTCCATTAGAACAAAATACAATTCACCAGACAATTCCAGAAGAAGGAGGCGAGTTTCCAAGAATAAACTGGAGCGATGTCGGATCGCAAATTGGCAAGGAACTATCTCAGCAGTTGCCAAATACGTCTCACTTGGTCCCAGAAGTGATCCAGCAAGGTCAAGTAAAGGAAAACCAGTCGCCAACTGTGGTTATTGAAGTATCAAAACCAAACTCCGAAAGTGATCAACAAACAATGGAGCCAAATAATGAAAACAAAGCAACTTGTGAAGTAACAACCGCTCCCCGTCCCGAGCGCGAGTTACCTGGAAACCTGGAAACTAAGCCCGAACCGGAAATACGTCAGCCCCTGGTCACTAGTCCGCTGAAACCGAACAAACTCAGTGGAAACCAAAGGAATAACCTACCACAGAGTCAGAAAAACCATGATGTCCCATTTCCTAACGCTGTACGCCGTACCAAAACCAGAATTACAGCAGATACAGATGTTATTGTTGACCTGTGCACGGACGGGAACATCGGGAATCCCTCGGTTCTAGATCCCTCTCAGCCAAAACATAGTACTTCCGCCGGAAGAGAATCCACTGAAGTCAACAATGGCAGCTTGCCTAACCATAAGCCAGATCCTGCCCAGACAAAACGTGAAACTTCATGTTTAACCGATGAACAGTGTAACATTACAAATAATCAAGCCAAGCCACGTGACCTAACAGTCACTGCCCAGCTAAATGGCCAAGACATTACGTTACTCGTAGATACCGGAGCAGGCATGACAGTGATCGATGAACAGTTTACACGAGACATCTATAAGGGTGAACTACCTAAGTCAGGCTTCCCAGGTAACCCAAGCAATCAGCAACCACCAGAATTGCAAACAAAGTTGGAGAAACTCAAAGTTGGAGTAAAAGTATCAGGAAAATTTGACGGCAGTCACGCCAGAGATGGAAATACAGGTAGCATCGCCGCGTTTTCAGAAGCCAACAATAGAGAGATGCCGGAATTGCTGAAAGAAATTCGCCGAATGGAAAACGGTTTAGAAAATCTGAACCAACGAGTAAATCGCATGGACCGCCTCGCCCGACGTAACCGCACGGTGTGCTATAGGTGTGGACGCACTGGCCATATCCAATATAACTGTTACTATTATTACCAGCCAGGAAGCCCGTGCCAGAACCAAGAAGGGAGCCAAGAGTACCATGCAAATTACACTCAGGAAGAAAATCAGCGTCTGGCAACTCATCCCTCGGCGCGTTTGTCCGCATTAGATGCTCAGTATGCTCAGCGAGTTCTAAATTACCATGACAACAAAGTAAGGAGTTCAGGATCAGCTGAACAAACCTCCCGTCAGCCAGTACGCACTTGCAACCTAACATTTGAAAGAGAAGAAAACTCGTCAGTTCATGTGTTAGCCGCGCTACCAAAGCAAGACAAGACAAACAGCCAGGAAAAAGCAGCAAGTACAACACAATCACAACAAGAAGTGAAGCTGACAAGAGCCAATAAGCGACAACCACAAATCTCGCAAAAGCAAGTATCTTTGCCCGCAACAAACCACCGTCAATCGAAGTCAGCAGCTCAGCCAAGCAACGATTTCTCGTCTGGTAAAAAGGATTTCAAGCTAAAGTGCAGTGATCTAACTACAGAAGGTGAGATAGCAGGCCAAGCAGTTCAGTTACTCGTGGATACTGGAGCGTGCGTATCAGCCATAAACGAACAGTTTTTCACGAAGATTTATGGTCAATTCCCGCCTAATATGAGCGAAGGTTCCTTATCGGCTGTCCAGACAGTAAGTGGAGAGAAAGTCCCAGTCTTAGGAAAGATTACGATACCTTTACAGTTGCAAGCAAGAGAATATACCTGTGAGTTTCATGTCATGCAGAACCTGACCTACGATGCTATCCTCGGTCGAGATTTTCTACAGAAGAACGGAGCCCTTATTGATCTGGTAGACGGTACTCTTTCCTTCAAAGGAACAGGACACGTTGGAGAACAAGGCAGCACAGAGAATGTGCCAGTGATGGGAACCTTCCTTTCCCAGCATAACTTGAAAGAAAAGAACACTCTGGCCAGTTATGCAAATCTATCGCCTTTCCCAGAGATTTTAGAGTCCAAATTTGTTCAACGCAATGAAAAGAGCAAATTGATGTTTTCTCACCAGTCACTGCTACTTTTGCTGCTCATTGTCCTATACCTACTGACTGCTTCATGCACGCCACCCACGGAAAACAACGACAAGCCCGTTATTCAGAAACTGCCCAAGTTCTTCATCCAGGAAACCCCCAATGATATCCTTCAAGGTGGTCACGAACTTTGTACCCCAGTTAGCCCAGCAAATCGCAAGAGATCTGACCAGAGTGAAGCCCAAAATGAAAGAAACGTATCGAGAGCTAAAACGTTGAAGTCAGCCGTATCGCTCTTTGAAACCGTTGATGTTCAGAAAACCTTAAAGGCCATGTCTTCAAGCAAAGAAAACAGTTCTAGGTTACCACAAGAGATTCATGTCTACCGAAATGTAAAGAATCAAGAGAGCCAGTTTACCATTTACCAGGAATTTTGAGAGAGGAAGAGGTGTTGATGACATTGGAGAAGTAACGCATGATTGACGCATATAGACAAACAGGTTAATGAGAATGATATATCCTCACAGAAATGAGATTATAGGAGAGATTTCAGTGTCGAAGTAGACAAGTAGACAGTTTTTCCAAAAGAGACAAGCTAATGGAAAGAAATTTGATGAGGAATATTAAAATACCAAGAAAGATTTTTAGGAATTTTCTGGAGACCATTTTAACGCTTGTAAACCATGTTCAGATAGTCAAGTTGAGTTCTAAATTCCTTTTATACTTCTTGCTCGACCAGGAGGTCTCGATTTAAAGGTGGGAGGAATGTTATGAGAAAATTCGCCGTTCCACTGACAATTCTTTATTATTTGGAAAATTATAGGAAAAAACCGTCAGTAGCCTCTTTTCAGTTAACAGCTAGAGATCTTAAGTTTTGTTCTTCATTGTACTTTGTCGATTCTTTGTATACCTGAGCGTGTGCAACGCTGTTTCACTAGCTTTCATTTAGAAGACAAGTAGTTCGTTATCGGGTCATTTGAGTTTCTTTTATTATTACAATCTACTTTCCGTTCCCCCAGAAACTAGTCAGCTGAACTACTTTTCACTAATGAAGTTTTATTAGTTTTCTCGGAGGTTAGCCAGCTGAACTACTTTTCACTAATTCATAGGATAATTTTTCCTTGCTGTCGGTAACACCAATTCAGAAATTCATATTTAAGTATCTCACTTTTAATTTCCTAAGTTTGTCTATCTTAATCTCAGCCTGTGTAATTTTAATCCTAGCACTCTATTTTTAATTTTGGAAGCCTCGTGGTGTTGATTAGAATTCGCTATCTTAATTAAGTACTTTCCGCTCGTATTGTATACTTGAAGTTACATTAGCATATTGGAAACACTTGTCGTGTAAAGGATGATATATAAGCAAGTACGTTTGTAAAGCATTTTCGATTACATCGATTACATCGATTACATCGGCTACATCGTTACGATTCTACAGCGGCTACTCCGCCGAGTATGTCAGTTTCACCCTCGACGTTAGAGTGCAGAATAAACTACTGTTGGACCAAGTTATGTCTCTTCCTTGACGTCCGTAGTGAAGACCATTGAAGTAGATCCTCGTGTACCAGGAAATCGTGACGAATTTCCGTTCCCGCAGCCAAGCAGTGCTCTCCAGAGTTAGATTCCCCCAGTTGTCAGTTCAAGTGTCCGTTCAGTCCGAAATTTACAGTGTTGCAGGAAAAACTTATCGTCACAGTGGTGGAGAATCCGGGTACTTTGTGGATCTTCCAAGGACGTTATCAAGGCGCCAGAGCAGATTCAAGTTCACCAAAGACGCTAGTTGTTGTAATCCCTTGAGTGCGAACAAAGGATAAAAGCCGCTCAAGTAACGTGAGTACAAAATCAATTCTTTGTCCTCATATATGAAGTCCGTGAAGAAAGTTTTTAGGAAGAAACTTTCGCCGTATAATTTACGAAGTAGGAAATCAGCCGTTCCCGTAGTTAAAGCCAGTACGCCTAAAGTAAATAAAGAAGTACAAGCTTCGTTGTCAGAAGAAGAAAATTGTACATTGTTGTGTGAATTACCATATTATCGAAGTGTCATCCACGAGTCGTCGACGCACGCGTTAGATTTAAACGAAGAAATCCAGCCAAGTAAACCCAGCGACGGCCCACGTTTGTCCACCGCATTTTCCAGTCCAAGTCAGGCCGATAGTACGAACAGAGAAGCCATAAATATCAGTATAGATCAACGCCAAGAGTCGTCCATTGTTCAACCGAGTTCATCAAAACAAGCCACTCCCTGTGGACCGCGTGTAACAAGCGATAGCAGTTCCTTAGAAGACTTCACTCCAATTGACTCCAGGCAGTTACAGATTGGCCCTCAGATTGCTTTAGAAGTCGAAGAAATCAGCGAACCCGAAAACGGAGAGCCAGATCCAGAACAGAACTTGAGTTTCGCATACAACTCAAACCCGTTAATTAATTCACAGTTGACTAGTCACAGTCAAGTAGGAGATAGCATAAATTATAAAAAATCAAAACAAAACAAAAAAAAATACTCGCCGAGGATCTTGTTCCAGCGACGAAATCGAAAGCGAAGGTTTTGAACATCCATCTACAAGTAGTAGCAAGGAAGACAGCGAAGAAGAGGAGAGTGACGAAGGATCCCGTACACCCTATAAACCAGAACCAGAAGAAGTTATGGATCCACAGTTAATTCAAACTTTGACCGAAGCTCTACAACGGATTGGACAGCAACAACAGACGTCCATAGTTGTTCCAGAAACTATCAGGATACAACCTTTCCGTGGTTTGGATGGAGATGACGTTGTTGAATGGTTCGAAGTCTTCGAGAACCGTTTAAAACGGAGACGCATCCCCCTGGACAGCGAGAGTGCGTTAACAGAATTGGTGCTACATCTAGCCGGACCAGCCAAGGACTTCTACAGCGATTTAACCCCAGACGAGAAGGACACGCTCGAGAACGTAAAGCGAATCATGATAGAACACTACTCCAGCAAGGATCACGGCTATGGTCAGAGAGAATATCTGCTGAATAGGCGACAAGCTCCTAGTGAAACTCTGGATCATTACCTAACGGATATCTGTACTAAATTCCGCCGCCTTGGCTTAACAAACAAGGAGAAGATGACATATTTTTTGCAAGGTTTGCGTCCCGAAATCCGCCAGCTTGTGTACATGAAGGAACCGAAAACATTTGCCGAAGCCGAGAAAGCCGCCCGATTTGCAGAATCCATTTCTCGAGCTCCTCAATCGTCGGCCGCTGGTGCCGCAACTGAACACGAACTTATTGCTAACTTACTAAGCCAGAAAGTTGTCAAGGACGACAACGCGATTTTAACTAAGCTCGATGTCCTCATTAACGGACAGAATACCAAGACAGGGG
This sequence comes from Orbicella franksi, assembly GCF_964199315.1. NCBI lineage: Eukaryota > Metazoa > Cnidaria > Anthozoa > Scleractinia > Merulinidae > Orbicella > Orbicella franksi. The sequence continues at coordinate 15,204,393 of NC_138147.1, forward strand.
ACGATCAGATACAATCCTTAGTGTCAAGGCTTAACGGATTGATCGATAAAGCTACGAGACAACCAGCTGGTCCAATCACAGAAACAAAAACAGCGAGCCTGGCAGCGTATGCAGAACCCAACAAGAGGGAAAATCCGGAATTCATGCGCGAAATTCGACGAATGGAAGATAAGTTAGAAGAACTTTCTCGCCAGATGGATGCTCGGATTAAAGGGCTGGCTCGACGAAATCCGCCAAATCAGGTTGATCAGCCAAGACAACGAACACGAGAAGGTCGACCCATCTGTTATACTTGTGGAAGAGTTGGACATATTCAACAAAACTGTAACCAGAGGTCTTCACGAGAAACCAGTAACTACGACCGATTCCAGCCGCACCAGCAGCGACGTCAAACAAGTGAAAATTATCCTTCCCGCTCAGGCTACAATCAATCCCAACGACGGAGTGAATTGCCTTCTCAGTTCAATGTAAGTGGCCCGCGAATGGCCGTGCTCGATGATGGAGATTACGATGGTAGTTACGTCGCTCCATTAGAACAAAATACAATTCACCAGACAATTCCAGAAGAAGGAGGCGAGTTTCCAAGAATAAACTGGAGCGATGTCGGATCGCAAATTGGCAAGGAACTATCTCAGCAGTTGCCAAATACGTCTCACTTGGTCCCAGAAGTGATCCAGCAAGGTCAAGTAAAGGAAAACCAGTCGCCAACTGTGGTTATTGAAGTATCAAAACCAAACTCCGAAAGTGATCAACAAACAATGGAGCCAAATAATGAAAACAAAGCAACTTGTGAAGTAACAACCGCTCCCCGTCCCGAGCGCGAGTTACCTGGAAACCTGGAAACTAAGCCCGAACCGGAAATACGTCAGCCCCTGGTCACTAGTCCGCTGAAACCGAACAAACTCAGTGGAAACCAAAGGAATAACCTACCACAGAGTCAGAAAAACCATGATGTCCCATTTCCTAACGCTGTACGCCGTACCAAAACCAGAATTACAGCAGATACAGATGTTATTGTTGACCTGTGCACGGACGGGAACATCGGGAATCCCTCGGTTCTAGATCCCTCTCAGCCAAAACATAGTACTTCCGCCGGAAGAGAATCCACTGAAGTCAACAATGGCAGCTTGCCTAACCATAAGCCAGATCCTGCCCAGACAAAACGTGAAACTTCATGTTTAACCGATGAACAGTGTAACATTACAAATAATCAAGCCAAGCCACGTGACCTAACAGTCACTGCCCAGCTAAATGGCCAAGACATTACGTTACTCGTAGATACCGGAGCAGGCATGACAGTGATCGATGAACAGTTTACACGAGACATCTATAAGGGTGAACTACCTAAGTCAGGCTTCCCAGGTAACCCAAGCAATCAGCAACCACCAGAATTGCAAACAAAGTTGGAGAAACTCAAAGTTGGAGTAAAAGTATCAGGAAAATTTGACGGCAGTCACGCCAGAGATGGAAATACAGGTAGCATCGCCGCGTTTTCAGAAGCCAACAATAGAGAGATGCCGGAATTGCTGAAAGAAATTCGCCGAATGGAAAACGGTTTAGAAAATCTGAACCAACGAGTAAATCGCATGGACCGCCTCGCCCGACGTAACCGCACGGTGTGCTATAGGTGTGGACGCACTGGCCATATCCAATATAACTGTTACTATTATTACCAGCCAGGAAGCCCGTGCCAGAACCAAGAAGGGAGCCAAGAGTACCATGCAAATTACACTCAGGAAGAAAATCAGCGTCTGGCAACTCATCCCTCGGCGCGTTTGTCCGCATTAGATGCTCAGTATGCTCAGCGAGTTCTAAATTACCATGACAACAAAGTAAGGAGTTCAGGATCAGCTGAACAAACCTCCCGTCAGCCAGTACGCACTTGCAACCTAACATTTGAAAGAGAAGAAAACTCGTCAGTTCATGTGTTAGCCGCGCTACCAAAGCAAGACAAGACAAACAGCCAGGAAAAAGCAGCAAGTACAACACAATCACAACAAGAAGTGAAGCTGACAAGAGCCAATAAGCGACAACCACAAATCTCGCAAAAGCAAGTATCTTTGCCCGCAACAAACCACCGTCAATCGAAGTCAGCAGCTCAGCCAAGCAACGATTTCTCGTCTGGTAAAAAGGATTTCAAGCTAAAGTGCAGTGATCTAACTACAGAAGGTGAGATAGCAGGCCAAGCAGTTCAGTTACTCGTGGATACTGGAGCGTGCGTATCAGCCATAAACGAACAGTTTTTCACGAAGATTTATGGTCAATTCCCGCCTAATATGAGCGAAGGTTCCTTATCGGCTGTCCAGACAGTAAGTGGAGAGAAAGTCCCAGTCTTAGGAAAGATTACGATACCTTTACAGTTGCAAGCAAGAGAATATACCTGTGAGTTTCATGTCATGCAGAACCTGACCTACGATGCTATCCTCGGTCGAGATTTTCTACAGAAGAACGGAGCCCTTATTGATCTGGTAGACGGTACTCTTTCCTTCAAAGGAACAGGACACGTTGGAGAACAAGGCAGCACAGAGAATGTGCCAGTGATGGGAACCTTCCTTTCCCAGCATAACTTGAAAGAAAAGAACACTCTGGCCAGTTATGCAAATCTATCGCCTTTCCCAGAGATTTTAGAGTCCAAATTTGTTCAACGCAATGAAAAGAGCAAATTGATGTTTTCTCACCAGTCACTGCTACTTTTGCTGCTCATTGTCCTATACCTACTGACTGCTTCATGCACGCCACCCACGGAAAACAACGACAAGCCCGTTATTCAGAAACTGCCCAAGTTCTTCATCCAGGAAACCCCCAATGATATCCTTCAAGGTGGTCACGAACTTTGTACCCCAGTTAGCCCAGCAAATCGCAAGAGATCTGACCAGAGTGAAGCCCAAAATGAAAGAAACGTATCGAGAGCTAAAACGTTGAAGTCAGCCGTATCGCTCTTTGAAACCGTTGATGTTCAGAAAACCTTAAAGGCCATGTCTTCAAGCAAAGAAAACAGTTCTAGGTTACCACAAGAGATTCATGTCTACCGAAATGTAAAGAATCAAGAGAGCCAGTTTACCATTTACCAGGAATTTTGAGAGAGGAAGAGGTGTTGATGACATTGGAGAAGTAACGCATGATTGACGCATATAGACAAACAGGTTAATGAGAATGATATATCCTCACAGAAATGAGATTATAGGAGAGATTTCAGTGTCGAAGTAGACAAGTAGACAGTTTTTCCAAAAGAGACAAGCTAATGGAAAGAAATTTGATGAGGAATATTAAAATACCAAGAAAGATTTTTAGGAATTTTCTGGAGACCATTTTAACGCTTGTAAACCATGTTCAGATAGTCAAGTTGAGTTCTAAATTCCTTTTATACTTCTTGCTCGACCAGGAGGTCTCGATTTAAAGGTGGGAGGAATGTTATGAGAAAATTCGCCGTTCCACTGACAATTCTTTATTATTTGGAAAATTATAGGAAAAAACCGTCAGTAGCCTCTTTTCAGTTAACAGCTAGAGATCTTAAGTTTTGTTCTTCATTGTACTTTGTCGATTCTTTGTATACCTGAGCGTGTGCAACGCTGTTTCACTAGCTTTCATTTAGAAGACAAGTAGTTCGTTATCGGGTCATTTGAGTTTCTTTTATTATTACAATCTACTTTCCGTTCCCCCAGAAACTAGTCAGCTGAACTACTTTTCACTAATGAAGTTTTATTAGTTTTCTCGGAGGTTAGCCAGCTGAACTACTTTTCACTAATTCATAGGATAATTTTTCCTTGCTGTCGGTAACACCAATTCAGAAATTCATATTTAAGTATCTCACTTTTAATTTCCTAAGTTTGTCTATCTTAATCTCAGCCTGTGTAATTTTAATCCTAGCACTCTATTTTTAATTTTGGAAGCCTCGTGGTGTTGATTAGAATTCGCTATCTTAATTAAGTACTTTCCGCTCGTATTGTATACTTGAAGTTACATTAGCATATTGGAAACACTTGTCGTGTAAAGGATGATATATAAGCAAGTACGTTTGTAAAGCATTTTCGATTACATCGATTACATCGATTACATCGGCTACATCGTTACGATTCTACAGCGGCTACTCCGCCGAGTATGTCAGTTTCACCCTCGACGTTAGAGTGCAGAATAAACTACTGTTGGACCAAGTTATGTCTCTTCCTTGACGTCCGTAGTGAAGACCATTGAAGTAGATCCTCGTGTACCAGGAAATCGTGACGAATTTCCGTTCCCGCAGCCAAGCAGTGCTCTCCAGAGTTAGATTCCCCCAGTTGTCAGTTCAAGTGTCCGTTCAGTCCGAAATTTACAGTGTTGCAGGAAAAACTTATCGTCACAATATGTCTTAGAGTTTAATCAATCATTTTAAAGGCCTATTGAAATCAATAGGGAACTTGGTTTTAAGGTCATTCCTCACATTTGCTTCGTGCATCCTTACTGCGCATAATTTATGGCGTCATTAGCGCGCTCGTGCACGCGCATATTGTAAACATGACGGATTTGCCTTGATATTGAGCTCAGTCAGTTGAAAAATGGCTGTAGCTCACCAACGAGCACGGGCACCCCAATTTTTTCCAGTCATTGTAATCAACTAATCATAAGCTTTGCGTGAGAAAAGACTGACCTAATTTCCATTGCTGAAAATTGAATAAATAAGAAAAATAACAGATACACTGTGGTCTTTTCTATTTTGCAGTTTAGTAACCACGTCAAGAAATTTGGTTCAAATTTTTAATCAGGGATTTAGCTTTCTGTCTGAATCAAACTTAAAATGTTTGTGTCCGACACAATGTATTGACTATAGTTTAATGCGTGTTCTTATGAGTCTGGGTTCACAAAGATTTTAAAATTACTGGGAATGCGTTCTTATAATAAGCATTAAATAATGACAAAATGGGGCATTTTCAATGCCTCACTGCTCCTTAATGAGCAAGGGCACCCCCTTTTTTTATTTCAAAATTGAAGTTATCATATGACAGATATTCAGTGGACAAAGTTTGAAAAAAAATCTATTGTCACTTTTATTTCAAAGGAATTACCTTAAGGCAACCACGACGACGACGGCAACGAGAACGTCACCAAACAAAAGATTTATCGAACAGAACGATGGTTGTGCACGTTGGTTATAAGTCTTTGTACATTTCTTTGCTGTCCTCTGCAAAACAACAACGTGAAATGACTAAGTTCTACATAGTCTGTGGAACCATAGACGGAACGCGAACGACGACGGCTAATTTTTCGTATTTCTATTTGGAATTGAACGCTGCCATTACATTTTTAGCCTGAGCACGTTTTTAGAGCCATTGGCTTACTGAACAGATCTAGACAGTTGCGAATTTAATTGTGCTGGTAAAATATAATTTCATGTTTTACTAGGCGTCGTCCTCGGCGTCGCCGTCGTCGTTGCTTGAGCTCCCTATTAATATTGCCTAAACACGAAACAGAAATAATGGCAATAAAAACGGTCGAGAGAAAATGTGGAAATAAGAACCAGTTATTCAATCATCTTAAGGGTTTATTAAATTCATTACCTGCATGTAAACACGATGCCGGGACTAGCAACCCTACAAACATCGTGGAGTATCCGTCTATACACCTACAATCCTGGCCAAACGTCCTTGGGACATTTAACAAAATGCCAACTGATGACGCCAACTGATGACGCCAACTGATAACTTGCCGAACCCTCCTTCCCCAAAACAATGTTGGAATAGAGGATTTACTTTGGATGAATCAACATCAACATTGTGTTGGGGGCGGGGAGGGGAGGTGGACAGAAAGACCATATGTTGGGAAAAGTGCAAAGTGTCCCGGACCTTGATTGTAGTTACTTCGTAGTAAATCTCTGCTGCGGAAATGTGGGCCTGTTTGGATTTGAGTGCCACTTAAGTTTAGCACCTCAACGGTCCATAAGTCCTTGTGGTATGTATTTTACGAGATAACCATTGGCGAATTATTTGGTCATTCCACTCTTAGTTTCACGAAGTCCCTCGCGTCTCAAAACTGACTTCGCTCATTTCCTCAAAGTTTGCTCCCACAAGCAAGAAGTCAGCGAAGCAATGAGAATTTACTGTATGGCTTGGGTACGCGGGGAGGGGGGACCCAATGTGACAGAGGGTGTCGTTTAGCACAAAGTTTTCTAAATTAATGATTGCGGATTTTGAAATCATTTGGGGTGTTCAAGACAACGACACCTGCAATGATTTTGCCGAGGAAAGTATCTTAAATGGTTGCAATCAAAAGAATGAAACAACATTGTCGTACTCTTTTGATGGTTTTGATAAACAAGGACATCAGGGTTTTATACGGACCAGTTCTGCTATAACGTACCTCCTGGGCTAGCCATTACATCGCGTCCTAATTATGTTCAGTACTCAGCCAGTGAAATCATTGTAGTCGAGATCGCTTGTACGGTTGATGATTTAGAACTTTTCCATTATTTTAAACCTCCTGTATGTAACAACTTGATCTGACATATGCCTGATCATACTACTGGCGAAAACTGGAATCGAGGCGTCACATAACCCTTATTTTAAAATTACGATAAATGTTGTTCTTGTGAGTCTGCAAGTGTAATCGCCTTTCATCGTTCACAGTCTTTCGATCTCATCAACAACTGGCGCAAGGCAATGTAAGGTACATTATTAGCAAACGTGTGATTATTTTTGCTCTTCAGTTTGCTTTGAATCTTTGTCAAAGATTTGATCAATGCTCAAAGCCGGGGATTCAGGGATTCTTAAATACCTACATCTCTTCACGTCTTCATAAAATGTCATTTCCTCCGAGGTTCTCTCTTGGCTGCCAAGTATGGGAAATATACTAGGCAATGACTTCCACCTGTGTGCTACAGGCCTCGGCGGAGTCGATAACTCGTCGGAAGGTTCTTCGGTAGGTTCGTCGATGGGTGGCGAATCGCCGAGCTCTTCGACTGCGTTTGTGTTAGTTTTTTTGCTGTACCTTTTCAGACTCTCATTGAATTTCTTCACCTTTTCGTTAAGAGACTCTGCGCTTTCTTCGACGCGAATGGAAGGCACAACTCCAGCCGAAAATCGTCTTCCCGTATTGGCTTGCCTTAGAGCATTAGCTTCTTCGTACAAGAAGGTCTGAGCAATTGTAGATCGCCTGTTTAGAAGTCTTGGACTGGCGGCGCCAGGACTTCGACACATTGGAGAAGGAGTCAGACCCACGTTTATCCTGATGTTCTGTGATGACTTCGATCTTCGTAAACCAAGCACATCGGTATCGACCATCATCTGGCTTTTACACTGAAGTCTCGCTGCTACCACGTCTGTAACCAAAACGTCGCTTTTTCGACGTTGTACCAGAGGGCTTCGTGTTGGAGAGATAGTTGGTGAAGATAGAGGTGTAAGAGAAATGCCTCCATTCTTCCTGAGGCTCGGCAAGCTAAGTTTGTTTTTCTCTGTCTCCAACCGAGCCATTTCTTTGTGTTTCTGTAGTTCGAGATTTGCAAGCTTCGTGTTAAGCTGAAAATCCTCTTTGCCGTTTGCGACCACATTATTTATAAAAAGACGATCCTTTTTACCTCCAATTCCACCTTTTTTCGCCATTCAGTTGTTCACTTCAAACTGTTGAACGACAAAAGCCTTTGACCTCAAATGATTGTTCTAGCGAGAAAGGAATGCTATTAAATTTACGTCTGCTGGTCAAAGTAGACGGAATCCTAGTTTTAATCAAACACTGAACATTAAATATTTGCTTTTAGTAATTGTTAACGCGGAAAAACTGTCATTTGATGACAGGTTAAGCGCGACTTTGTTTGATCTTCGAATCCGTAATTTTACTCTTCAATTTGCTTGGATTAGTATACAAGAGATTGAAACGATTTTGCGTATTCAAAACCTCGCTAATCTTAAAGAATATTTTCCGATTATTTCAAGAGGGATGGCATGGAATACGGAGTCTGTGCCCTGTTAGCAAACATCATAATATATCCAAAGGAATACTGATAAAATGCCCACAGCAAAGAAAATGAATATTGTTGAAATCTGATGAAGGTTTACAAACTAATGTACCCTGATCATATTTGTATCTTCTCATGAATATTTTCATGAGAGCCGACAAGAGTTTTCTCTCAATCGTTGTCAAGCTGATGATGTAAACATTTACGCACTCTCGGCTTATTTCACGGTGCACTGATTAATAACCATACAGGCGTGTATATACAAGTTGTTTATCATCATCACGTGTTCGACGTGGATTCTTTTAATTAGTTAAAACCGAACTTACTTTAGCGTTACTTCGTTGATTTTCTTAAATCATAAATCGACTGGATGATCACAAACTGGACGTTTGTGATTGTTCAAAACTCCGCAATGGTGGAAAAAGTGACAACAATCATGGCTTGTTACAACCTTATTGTAGAAACATTCCTCACACAATCACATTTAAAATCGTTTATTTTTCTATAATTCTTGACAATTGTGACAATTGATAATTGTGGATGGGAAGATCCCAAATAATTACTTAACCAAACCTTGTGTACCATGTGCAATTCAAATGAACCAAGGGTTTACTTTATCTATTCTACGGTTCCCGGGCTCAAATTGAACCAGAACTAAAGGGCACAATCGATGAGATTCAATGGAAGTGTGAATTGGTCGAAGCTACATGAGAAGACATAAAGAGAACTATTTTCGAGCCCGGAATTTTCCAGCGGCAGTAGCGCAGTTCAGTTATATTATCACGAAAGTTAGGTAGGTTTGCCGCTTCGCCATTGTTAGGTATGAACGAAATAATAATAATAATAATAATAATAATAATAATAATAATAATTTTTTTGATTATAATAATAATGTTTATTAGTGGCTTATAAAAAAAATTACAACTGTAAAAATTCTTAGGACAATATATATGTCAGGGAAATACTAACTTACAAACGAATTACAAATTACACTCATTCTTTACAACCCTTATAAATTTGCCTATTGTCATTTGTCGAAAAAATTTAAATAAGAACAGTAAAAAATACTCTACACATTTAAATGGCAAAAACTCTACTTTACAAATACACTGTAGCTATATGCAGGTCCACTTCTTGGCTCAGTAATAATAATAATAATAATAATAATGATGATGATGATGATGATGATGATGATGATGATGATGAGGATATTTCACTAGGGAACCCAGCTCGCCATAGCGGTTTTCAGTGGGGCCCTCAAAATTGTGTTGGTTTTCGGATTCTCCTGATAATTCTCTACTGACGCTGGTTGTGCGCTAAAAAAAATTTTGAATTAAACATCTGCAATCAAACTCTACGCATAATTTTTCCTTCGTCTTTATTGTAGGAATTTAACTCCTTAATTGCCTGGTCCATTCAGCTCAATGGCTGGTGTCCAAAGTAGTCATACATCAATGAATGGAAAAATATAACTTTTTTGTAGAAAAGCGTAACATTATAACAAGAAAAATGCATTAAAACGATGCAGTTTAAATACTGTGGATGAAACTTCCTCGAATAATTGAATCTTATTGTTCAAATAGTTTTTAAAAAATTTGAAAATTTTGCGGTGAAACATCTTACTTTAAAAATACTGTTAACGTTTTCCTGATTCGCATTGGACTATTGATAATAACTTTATATCTTGAAGAAAAGTTCAAAGACGGGGCCTTAGACACGACAAATAAAAAAAACAGTTTGCATAGACGGGTGGAGAGCTGACTTCCTCGCTTAATAAGTCGCATTGTGCCAAACAAATGCTGTGCCCTAAAAGAAAACAACAAGTTCAGATAGTCGATTCCCTCCGTCGGTATTCAAACTCTTCTGGAAATTTGTCATCACAAGTTGTAGAATCAGGGACAAAATCCAGATCGATTTCGTCTTCAAATCGAACAGTACGGACGCTTAAATTAGAGTCACGTGATGTGACTGGAGGTCGCTCGTGGCATCCGTCTAGGTTCCAATCTTCTTGTGGATTACGGTCGAAACTAACAGTGGATATTTTTCTGTTTCTCTTCTCCGTGTTTTTGTCATCGTAAGCCCTGTTTTCTTTCGCGTCCACCTGATTGCTGCTGGTGGTAGAGAGAGAACTAAGCACTGATGTGTTGGATCTTGTACTGATCTTCCTGTCATTGTGTTCATCTTCATCGTCAGCAAGCGTCCCGAGATTCACGGTTGAGCTGCGATCGACGTTCTTCTGAGGGCGAAACACAATCACGTAGACTTTAGGTACAAACATACAAGCGATGGTCACTGTGACGGCGACGATCAAGAAAGAGCTTACCAGAATATCTTTATAGTAAGTTTGCGTCGCGTAGTAAGACAAGAAGAACATCAACACGTCTGTCGAGATTGTCATCATGTTGAAAGCTATGAAACGAGCTTCATTGTAGTTGCCGGGCACCTTTCTCGTGAGAAAAGCTTGGTACGTGCAAACTAACACCAGACCACTGTTAAAACACCACCACAGAGCCATGTTGTAGTTGGCGTAGGATGCAAGTTTGCATTGTACGAAGGCTTCGTTTCTCATTTCAGAGTACACAACTTCTTTGAGCCCTCCATCCGAGGTAGTGAATACAATGATTGTACAGATAGCTGTTTCTATGACAACGAAGCCGCTGATAAAGACTACCATCCATTTGTCGCTTAAACATGGCGGGGTTCCTGCAAATGGTAGTCAAGTTAAGTCAAACTTTATTTAAGCTGGTGACCCCATCAGCCATCGGCCAATATCAACAGGAGCACTGCGTAAGATATGACTACTAAATAAAAACTTGTACAAGAACTTTAAACGAGGATAAAAGGGAAACTTAAAAAGTTTTAAACATTTCCATATAGGGTCGCAAGACGCAGCTAATGTTGGCCTTAGGTAAAATGGAGGAATTTGTCATCATGTTTTCAATTTCTACTTTAATTTCTGTTTAACTGATTAACTGTTTATCAGTTCATTGGTAGTAAACTGAACATGAGGAGACTTAAGTGAAGTTACATAACGTACCTTTTCTCATAGCTCTTTTACTGAATATCCGGTGTATCCGGTTTGTCTTGATCAACAATGTTCCCACCACGATACAGAAACCAATACTAAAGGAAAAAAGCACAATCTGGCACAGAGTCTCTGTTCTCTCGAACAAAATCAGAACCGCCGTCAAGTAACCAAGGAATATTCCGAACAGCATGATGTAGCTCAGCACCTTGCTTGACGCACGCACTATGTGGGTGTTGCCATGACGACAGTAAACCACCACGATGGAAAAGACACCCAGAACTCCTAGCATTGCAACCACGCCAACCGATATGCCGGCCGGGTCACTAAGCTTGACCGCGGTGGGTATTATGGGTAAACATGCGGTGTGGTTCTCGTTTGTCCAATAACGAGCTGGACAGCGACGGCAAGAGCCATTTACTGGATTGTAAGAAATTTCATTGGTACCGCATGGAACGCATGTCCAACAGCAGCTCTGCAGGGGTAGAGTATGATAAAAACAAAACGTCATGAGAATTACCTATTTGCGAGTTCCATGCACACTGCCGTTAGCCCGTTCCAGGCGCTTGCATTTTTTTGTGTGTGCGAACTTAATCTGTGATTCCGTTACTGTTAACGTTTGTTTTTTCTCACTCATGCGAAAAATTGAACTGGACAGATATTTCTTCTGTGATAAAATCTCCCTTGCGCCAAAAAACAAAGATGTTTTCTGAATTTAAAGTGCACTTTAAATTCTAACTGAAGACAAGTTATGTCATTTATATATAACACGCTTCACGTTAATCTCTCTTACTATATTTTAGAGTAATTATGCTGAGCTCAACTTCACAGGCGTAGTAGTCAGTGAGAACACCACAACGACCCAATACAAAGGAAAAAGGAGTAATGACAAAGACAGTATAGTTTAGAGTGAGATGAAGAAGGGAGGGGAAGGGAATGCAAGAAACTGCCTATCCACTATATTTGCAAAGCGGGCCAAGCTTTTTTCATTGCTTATAATTTTTAGTTATTTTAGTGTGAATCGTATCTATAACAAAATTCTCGATGGTGCTTGGTTCTCCGCACGCCTAATTGTCACGTAATCGGCGCGCGATCACGTGGGTATCCAATTACAGGTATCCAATTTTAACTTTTTGTGATTGGATAGCTGTAATTGGATACCCAAGGGATTTGCACACCAATTACGCGCGCTTTAATGGCTTCCTTTGCAGCGTTTCCTACAGTTTTCAAAACTAATGAAATGCGCCACAGACATTTTCGCTCTAAAGAAGTTCTCAAAAGACATTTTTAATTCCGAAATTTGTTATAGATACCATTAATTAGTAATTGGACCTCGTGTCGTACATTTCAGAGAGTAATCGTGCTCGTAATTTTAAATCAGCCTCGCGCTTCGCGCTCAACCAATTTTGAAATTACTCGCGCAATGTCTCCCTGAATTGTTCTCCACTCAGCCCAATTACTACATGTATTACTAATTGGCCAAATCTGACCCAGTCCATCCCGGACAGAACAATAGAAGAAGCTAAATTAAATTAAAAAACAAGCAAATAAAAGCCAGACCTGGTGACGTTCATCTGATAGCATCAAATGTCCGGGAGGACACTGCTGACCGCAAAACGAGGTTGGCTCAACAGAGCTGTCGAACACTTTCTGCCAGAACATTCGCAATTTCGCCAAATTTAAATCAAGGAATGACACATTTGCAGGCAGGTCAAGCACGTTTGACGTGTTGGAAATCCAGCTCCCGATTGGCTCCCATTGCTCAGTCTCTTTATTGACCACCGTGATGTCATAAGCACCCAGGCCGTTTCCGTTGGAATCAAAAGAAACTGGATCACGTGATACACCTGTGAACTTCACGCTTTGAATGCTTTTGAGAAATCCATCATCCCTACGAAGGACCAAGATTAAGTTAAAAAGGTACGAAATACATTTAACAAGTTGATTTGTCGTCATGTCTTGTTTTTCCCGGCCTTCGTTTGTTTCTTTGTTTTTTTATCATCATCATCATCATCATCATCATCATCATTATTATTATTATTATTATTATTATTGTTGTTGTTGTTGTTGTTTATATCTGTTCTTGCTTGCTTGTTTGTTTTTAAAGACGGGAGTTACGCTCGAATATCGCCAAAAACGTGTTTCCGGTTGGAATCATCCCGTTTAAGAAACTTTTGGTTGATTTCGGGTTTTCCAGAAAGTGTGTTGTTAAGTTACGCGGCGTTTGCTATTGAAGTCAAAAAGTGACCAAACAAATTTTGAAGTACTCGTACTATTTCTGAGCTGATTGAATAATAAAAGTCGGCTAAGCTTGTCAGTTGATTCAACGGGCATTTGCCAAAACGTCTTGTTAGCCCTGACGAGGCCAATTTCGACAGCTTAAAATTATTATTTGGCCTCAAGGCTTAGGTAAATATATAGAACAATGAAAATTAATTATTTAACTCTCAACTTCCACGTGATTTCTTTTGCTTTATTTCCCTCTGCCTTGGAACCAAGTGAGCATCAGTTTTAAATATCAAGATTGGCCTATGACAGTTTACGCAACTTACGGTCTTCAACATGACTTTTTTTCTCCTTAACATTTTAAAGTTGCAAACTGGAAAGATTTTGTAGTGAGCCATTCAAGTTACGAGCAGAGCTTATATGGTATTCCTTAATAAGCAGGTACGATTTATATTGCCATGCAGCCAAATGGTATGAATCAGTAAAGCAAATCATCAGCTAGTACACATTATCTTGATCTATCACCAAATTCTCAGGATTAATTTTAAAACAAATGTACTGTTTTTGAAATGAAGAATTAACATCTTGATCAAACTGAGATTGAAATAAAGAAAAGTCTAACCTGCTACATTGCAGAATTCAAGATCCTTAATTGCTTTCAGTTTTTTTGATTGAAGGGCAAGAGGCTAGGAAAAGTAACATAGCTGCTATTTTGATCAGTCAGAAATAAATAAACCAGCTGCGGTAAGAGATAATATTCATTGGTCTCTATCTATCGTTACAGCTGCATAAAAGCTGAAGACAAACATTGGCAGTCTTTTAAATGACTATAACAATGAAATCGTCAAGGTGCCAGTTAACAATTCATTTGTTTTTATTTTTTTCTTCATTTTTATGCCTCGTGTTGTACAACAATGCACTTTAAGGCTTTCACTTTGTAAGTTTGTAAAGAAACTATATTTCTCCAATTATTGGAAATATCTCGCATGGCGATAAGCGATATGTTTATGAAATCTAAAATCTGCACATACAGCAAAGAAAGCTCAAAACTCAACATGATACAGCTCTGAATTATACCTTTTTTAAAAGGCTTTGACTAGGACAACTTTGTTGCGACTTTCGAAAGCATTTCAGCTTAGAAAACTTTAGGGATGTTTCTTTCCATATACCAAACTAAAATGAAACTAAAATGTTCGCGAAGAAAGCCATATTCCAATATTTATCAGCCGTAATTATACTGTGAGCATTTTTCTAATTAATGGCGTAGGCAATTATAAGATGGGCGTGAAAACGTCCTTCAAGAGCTATTGTGTACCCAAGGACAAGTAAATCCAACCAAAAATGTTTTTTACACATTTCTATTTACTTTGATGGCAAAGTAGGTCTTTTCACATTGTAAAACAGTACATTAGTTAACAGTCATGTAATCAGTGTCATCAGGTTTTAAAAACCATCGTAGAATATTATTTTTATGCGGTGCTTTCGAGTTGTTATGATCTGGAAAACTACACATCAATACCTAAAGATTTATATTTCAATTCGTCTGAGTTAAATAATAGTTGGAACTGGTTCCAGCGCGTTTTCAATGACATGTATTGAATTTAAATGAGGGCAGCTTGCCACGTACATGATATGCTTCCGTTCAAATCCTGTTGACTTCGGTCCAAAAGGCTTTTTGAATAGCTGTGAATAAGTAAAAACGCTGAAAATATCCTATAAATGTTTTTCGTTGATAAAGAACTGTATCATAGCCACGAACTTTACGATGATGGCAAATGCAACGAAAAGTCGTGTGTTGATTTAATTTATACCCGATATTGTACTGACCACCGTATATTAAAAGTGACATTGTCTCTTTGTTCACGTTTTATCGGTAAAAGTACCAACTTACTAATTTGGTACAAGTAATATTTTCCTTAAGAAAAAGATTCATTTTAATGGAATAACGCTCAATAGTTCTTTCGGTTGAGTTTGATAAAAAAGATCTCCTTTTGAAAGCCAGTAACTCGCAATGGAGTTTCTTACCAAGGATTATAATGAAATAAGGTTTATAAAAATAAACCCAAGTTCAAAGTTGTAAATTAGCAGTTCCATATTGTTAATGCATTTTTACAAATTAAATCAACCAAAACAAAAAATTTGCAATTCTAAAGATTTAGGGAATGACATTGTGGGGTATTACAAAAATAAATGGCACTTTTTAACTTTCGAAAAAACAAAGGTAATTTTGCGTGGGATGAATTTCGTTAGAAAGAAAATATCTTGGCATAGCCCTGATTGCTTCTAAAAGGCGGAGTTTGACCGCATATTTCACAAATGAAAAGCTTATCTGATATCCAAGTAAAACAACCGTGAAAGTAATTTTTTAAGCATTTTGCACAGTGGTATGATCGCACTAAAAGAAACTTGTATCAGGGAATCTTAAGCAGGTCTAAGTAGTGAAGCCCGAAAACCTAGTAGTAAAGTTGTTTATTACGCTTTTTAGTAGCAAGTTTACCATTCTCGTCTTATGTTTTTCCATCGACGACTGCATTTGCTGAAACATAGTTCAAATACACTTACATTTCTTACCTGTTTAAATTTGAAAATTCATCTGGTGAAAATTGGCAGCCTTTGCCTTGAGTGCAGTTCAGAAGGTCGTGCAAGCCGTAAGCGGCGGCGTAAACTGCATCGATAACGTATGGGACATACGCCGACAGTTGTCCGGGATTTTTCGTATGATGGTGTCCGCGGTATTCATCCAGCCATGGGCAGCCACGAGCACTTCCGTTGAAGCGTTCAAAATATTTAACGAACTCTTCAGCGGAACCTTTGTGCGGCGTGACACCGACAATCCGTCGAAGCATTTCTCGGGAGCTGTGGAACCTGTTTGTGGGCCCGGTAAAGTGATCAGTAGCAATAAACACATAATCCTTCATTCCGAGATCGTCGAAATACTTCAAGATGAGCTCCGTGTCCTCGATCGTCGTAAAAAGCAGCACCGCTTTCGCTTTCGCGTTTTGCTTCGCTCTCATATCGGAGAGGAAACCTTCAATTTCTCGGGAATTCGTGTGTTGTGTAAAAGTCCTTTTCACTGCCACACAAATTTTCGTTCCCGCCGAGGCTGAAAGAACGTGCTCGAATGTTTCAATCGCCGATCGACCGTAGTCTGTGTCGGAATACAAAACGTGTACGAAATTCCATTTTAAGGCGCGCAAAAAATCGATAACTGCCCTGGCCATGAGAGTATCGGAGGAAACTGTTCGTAGGAAATATTTGAAACGAATTCGATTACTGAGCAATCTGCTTGTGGACGCGTAACTTACAACGGGAACATAAAACAATCCCGCGAAATTTGCTACTGCCATGGCCACATCGCTTGTTCCCAAGCCAACAATAGCTACCGTGATGGGATCGTGTTCTAAGCTTCGTTTCGGTCGTGTCCTTTCACACATAAGGCTCTCCATGTTTTTCTTAACAAAACTGAAATTCAAGCATTTCCGAATCGCAAAGTCAACACTGCTACATGTGTCTTTGATGTCTGCGCCAATGGTGATTCCAGGAAGGATTTTCAAATCGTTGTTGATCTGCTCCAGAGCGTAAAGCATGGCCAAGGTTTCCTCGAATCCGCGAATGTTTAATTTTCCGCGGCATTCCTTGGACGTGCTGTTGTTTTGCGGTGCGTAATGTATCGGAAACAAACCGGCAAAAATAAGGGTGCCGTTCATGTAAATATCGCGATGTTTAGCGGAGGTGAAGTTTGTAGGGTGATACCCAGGATGACGACAGCACGTCGAAAGTGGAACTGAGCAAGCCAGTTGAATAAGCAAGTACATGAGGTCTAAAAAGCCGCACAAGTGTCTCATCTTAAATATGGACCGTAAAAACAGTCAAATCTTGTCAAGCCTTGCAGTTCGATGCTCAGCCGAATGAAGTTAAACTAAAGTCTCTGGTGTACTCAGTATGCAGGTGCTAACACAAGAAGCAATATTATCTCAAAGAAATTAACAGCGACAAGCTTTTTAAAGACCCACTCTCTTATTGGCCGAGGATGTGTCAAGTTATACGGCATAAATGTCCGATTTTGAAGGCGTAGATAAAATTCCTGTCTAAGCTTTGAAAACTCGACGAGATGCAATTACGTTTTTGGTCCTGAAAGTGACACCCAACCGCGCGTACACCTGACACAGATTCAAATGGAAATTATGAAGATTCCCATTTCAAAATTTGAATTCTCGAAATGTCAAGTGATACGTTTTCGACATCTAGTTGCGATGAACGCACTATTCAATTAACATAATGCACTTACAATAAAAGCAAACATGTTCTCATAGTTAAAACCACTTCTTGCTTTCTGATGCTTGGAAAAATGGTTATCAAATTTTTACTTCGCCGTTTAAAATGCTGTTTTCATTGGTACATGTTGTTCTTTCCTTTCTAAGAAAAGCAAATAATTGAACATGTTTATTTGGACATGCTAATGTTATGCTATAGAACAACTGTACAAAAGCGAAATATCACAGCACAGCTGTTCCCTGACAAATGTGTTAAATTAAACTTAACATCCACGAAAAGATAGCTCAAATGTCAATCACTTAATTGACTGGTTATAAATTAAAATTATTACAATTTTTCCCTCTTCCCATCCAGAAGTCTCCCTGAAAAAAGTTATTTATTTTCAAATCCTGGTTTCTTTCCGGTTCTTTCTTTGCATGATGCAAAATTCCAGATTTTCAACATTTTTTGTTTAACTTTGTAAAGTGAAACCAGAAGTATACATATATAAAAAAGTGTAATAAAAAAGTGTGGGCATATTTTTGATATGACGTGTAATGTTATTGCTGCAGCATTGACTTGTGTACTGCATTTTATCCAACTTTCAAATTTGATTGAATCGCGCTAAATCATTTCCTTAAAAAATCCTTTGGAGATCGAAAAGAACTACTCATCGCCTTGCAAAAGCCAGATCTTCAGACAATTATTTTGTCTAGCACATAGTTAAATAACGCGTTTATTTTGACCCATTTTTAGTCTCATTAAAAGTAGGTCGGATAAATTTAATTAGCTTTTGTAAATAAATCGACAAGAGTTGCTCAAATTGCTGTCAACATATGTTCTGATGTGACGCGAAGCTTCGAGATTTGTCTTAAATTTTGAGCTCCAAAAGCGGCATTTTGACGGAATTCGATTGTTATCGATTTCCTGGTAAATAAATCGATACCACACTAAAGATAAAATCAAGGTCCTTGAGCGTGTTCAAAGACGTGCCACCAAATTTATCTTGAAATGTAATTTAACTTATCCAGAGCGTTTAGCTAAATTAGGTCTTTTGCCTCTCGAGTTTGGAAGGGAGGTTTCAGATTTATGTTCTTTTGTAAATGTCTTAGAGGGTACATTGATTTTGACGTCCTATCGTATGTTACCTTCAAATCATATAAGTACGATATGATAAATACAGAAGCCAGACTTACCAAGGGTTGTTTTAGGGTCTTTAAATTCGCATTGTGGATTTATGGAACGGTCTGCCTGTAGGTCTTACGGACAATTCATCAATTATCATTGTTTAGTAAGGAAGTGAATCAGTTTTATATTAGTAAATTCGACTTAAATAAGGAGAAATTTTTATAGTTTTCCGATCACTTATTGTTGTTGCGGTTTGTCTATATTTATTTAGTATTCTATGTATTTTATATCTTATCTCAGGCAGTTTTTTTATAATAAGGAATCTAGAATTCTGTATAAACTGCCCTTATTACTCAGATACCTCCTTTTTATACTTGTGAACATATTTAATTCTTTATCATATAGAATCAACACAGTTTTTTGGTCAAAGTCAATGGTGCACGTTCTGTAGATAATACCATAACACCCAACATCTTATTATTAGACAACGAGGTCTGGGGACGAAGATATTTCCCTCATTCCCAGTCCTTTTCAAAACTGGTCAGCAGCTTTGCGTGAACACAAGGTTACGCGAAGATTTGTTGTGATATAGACGGATAGACGGAATCTTTCTTCCGCAGTTGTGTAAATACATACAGTTGTACCTCAGAGAGAGGAAGCAACCCTAAAAGACTTCTTTTGAAACAGTCAAGGAGTTTTAAGTTGCATATTTCATGCAAATCTAGTGATGGCGTTTCACGTCAGCAAGACAAGTATACTGAGCACATTGGACTACATTGAGGACGGCAGGGCTGACATTTACAAATGGGGTGAAACAAGACGGTCACAACGTAAAGGAATTAGAGGAAAACTTTACCAGTTCAAGAAAATGTTCATCGACAAAACTGTAAGCAGACATCTTTATTTGTTTATAGTATGAAGTGTAATAAAAGGTGTTCAATTAATTAGTGTCACCCGGCATAATTTGTGTCTGGATACATTTTTCATCAAACTTATAAAAGCTTGTTTTAATTTGCAGATTTTACGAAGCTTTGTACATAATCTGACCTTAATAGTTTTTCTACAAATGGGTTTGGCAGGTGAGGTTCAATCTTAGTGCCAATGTGCTCTTTTATTTTTGTTCCTCAAACGTTACATGTATGTTAGAGACTTCTGGAAGCTTGCCAGTTTTATACATGAGGTGCCCAGACCCCCTGGCCCAGTCAAGGAAATACAACATTCCCTTGCAGTGCCAAATTGTTGATGATGTACACATTTAAATGTGGTAAACATGGCTGCAAATGACAGTCGGTCATCGGACATTGGCTGATCAAAATTTACTCATGTCTGACGAAATCCCAACTGTGGTTGGACATGGTGTCCGGACAATTTTTTTTTATCATAAATCATTTTACGGGAAGGATGAATAAAATCTACCATGAGTAAATCTTACCTTTTTGGTGATGTCTGACCACAATTTGATTTTTCTGACCAAGATGGTGTCTTAGTAGGACATAAATTATGTCCTTTCAAGAGAAAAATACTATTTGCAGCTCTGGTAAATGTGAAGTCTGTATTTGCACCAAAACTCATTCTGTGTTCTGTAGCATGTGGCACATGTAGGGCTGCTACAACTCCCCCTGAAGAGGAGAAATTCATCACAAGTCACCTCCAAATATTTGGTCAAATTGCCCTTGTTAATTAATTGAATTTGTTCTTTCTTTTACATTATCAGCACTTGGGACATTCATGTGCCAGAAACTAAGTGAGTATACTATCACAATGTTACGGCAACAAGCTAGGAAAATATCCACGGTACAATAATGTTGTTCCAGTAAATATCCATATTCCTAGCAGTCTTGTCAAATTATTTTGTGTAACAGTAAGTTTATATCCATCGCATTTATACAATTGTTTGAAGAGCTCTGAGTGTAATACACCAGGCAAGCTAGAAACCCCTGCAGTCCTCTGAAGACCTCCATTATAACACACTTACCACATGCCCACTGTAATACCTCACTGCATACACACCTTTTGTTTTCAATTTACAGGATTGGATTTTGATGTACATATGAGTATCTTTGTTTCACCAATTGTATTTCCTTTGGCCTTTTCCATTAATGGTGAGTTACAGGAAATGTTTTTCATTATTCTGTTCAATGTATTTGTGAGGTCCTATAGTACTTCACAGGCCTTCTGATATTACGCGATGGTGCAAGTTTGCACAATTGACCTCAAATTGCATCTGATTGGACAATTGAAGTGGTATTCTTGTTATGAAACCTATTAAAATATGCTTACAAAAGCTCAGGAAAAAATCACATAATTTCTCTAATTTATTGCATAATAGCTCTTCTTATCAAGTTATCTGCCCTGAAAATTTTGCATGATTTCTGTTTTCTTATAATTGCACCCTATCAGAAGGCCTGACTTCATGCCCATATGTTCTACATGTATCTAGATAGATCCCACAATTTACAAGTTTTCTGTGCAGGAACATGTTAGAGGCAAATTATCACACTGGGAGGAACATTTTCGGTCAAATTCCTCTGGGTCCCAAAGGGTTTAGAGTTCTGATTGGCTTTGCAGTTTTTGCCAGTAACATGCAAAATCCTGGTTGTGACAAAAGTAGATTACACATGTGCATGTACCTTTCAGAGTTCTGATGCGATATGTTAGCCTGTTGTTATTATCTACCTCTCGTCTCAATGGTCACCCAGCAAGAGGGAAATATAATGCTAAATGATATGTCTGTGGATGAAGTTTTGTTGAATAGCATCTTGGTTTCTAACCAGTACATGTAGACAATAGGGAAGCATGCTGGCATCACTCCAATCCAGATCAAGTGGTCCGGGTTCGAGCTCTGGCCAGGGTCATTGAGTTATGTTCATGGACAAGACGCTTTACTTTCATAGCACCTCTCTCCAGCCAGGTGTATAAATGGGTACCGGCATATTTAATGCTGGGGGGTGACCCCGGGATGGACTAGCATCCCATCCAGAGGGAGTAGAATACTCTTAGGTACATCAAGCTACAGAAGCCAGACATAAGCACCATCCTAATGGGCCACTTGGCTTGTATGCAGACTTTACCCATTGCCTACACTACACAATGTTTCTCCTGCCCTCCCCACTCAAAGAACTTGCTTGCCTTGACAGTGTCCTTGACCAGATTGGCGTATATCAACTTGAGAAGAACAAACAAGTGTTTTAGCTAGATGAGCAGAGGAATATTTATTAATACAGGGATCCATATTCGCAGTCATCCAGTCATCTGTGACGACTAAAAATCTTATGGACGACCAAAACAATACAGAAACTCCTCCACTGGACAACTAGAATTTGACTCTAACAGGAAAAAAAACATTTCTTAAATTTTCTTATGGGTTCCCTGCATTCTGACCACTTGTTATCCATTTGGAAGTTGTAGAAAACAGAGAAAGATTTGCAGCTTTCTTTCACAATAAAATCATCATTTTGGCCCACCATCTTGAATGACGTAGAGAATGAAATCATTGCAGGCTCAATTTTCATTTTATCAACCGCTGATGCTCTGTGCTGCATCTTCGTCGGCGAAAAACCGGTCACATGATCGAATCAGCTGTTTTGGTTGTTTTGATGAGGCGTTTAGTAATAATTGTTAACACCTCGGAAAAACAAGCCAAATACGAGCAGGAAGAGCGAAAGCTTTCCTTTCAGCCTTCATGGCAGTCAAAGAGGCCTTGGTTTTTATTTGTATCTGTTTTTTCTGTGTCCACCGACAGCTGCAACTACGGACATTATGTACTGAGAAACTTGTAACATGAAAATTTGAAAAATAATAAAAAAAGTAAACTTTCCATTTACATGTTGTTCTGTTGCAACCTCTAGGATTTCCTGGTAAGGATTGTTTCCTGTACTGTGTTGTTACTGTGATTCAGAAAAAAAGGAACCGAAAAAACTGTTTGCCACAGACATCTTCAGCCTTGCTGATCAAAGTTTATTTGATAAAAATGTTTTGTTCTTTTCTAATTCCCTTCTATCCATCCCAAAGTGTATCACATGGTATGTGAATGGGCGAGTAAAATTTTGCCTGGGCAAGTATGTCATTTGGCATACTTGCCCAGCTGATGACTTGGAGAAAAAAACAATATGGATCCCTGTTAATATGCACTGTATCTAATTTTGTAAGTAGTACATGTACTTGCAGTGACTTTGTTATTATTTCCTGTTGTTGTTGGTTTTTAGCTGATTTCCAGCGTCGCGAGAGAGTTCTTGAAGACTTAGCACAGTTTAAAGGTGCTCTTGTGGTATTATTTTTTTGCCATAGGGACTGGCTTCAGTCTTCAGGTAATGTTCTAGAGTGTTCAGGTATTAGGCATAAAGGAAAATACAAAGATAAGTGATTCTTGAGAATGTCAAGATATTTAAGAATGGACATTATTTTATCATAAGGTGGCCAAACCAACTGGTGCAAGCCTCTACGATTCAGCACCCCCTGAATATTTTCAGCATTTTTGAATTTGACATATTTTATTTCATATTTAATTTCATGTTGACATCTCATTTTCATGTAGAGGTTACTACAATTATGTCATCAGTTCTAGTAAATAAATAAAGCATTATTTTTGTTAATGTGGTACGAAATGACAGTTTGTGACATAAATATTAGACAGTGCAGTATTTTATTTCAAGATTTACACTACCAGTGATATTTGAAAATTCTACCAAAATCGCACGAGGCTTGAGTGCAATTTGAAAGAATGGTCGAACATCTCAAGTAGTACACATTAAACCCTTAATTGCTTATTAGTAAGCTTTTACATGTATTACATAACTGAGAAAATTATAAAGGTGCATGCATTAATGTACACTACAGTGAAAATTAAAAATAAGTGAAAACTTTGCCTGCCTTCAGCTAATCACAATAAAGTAATTTTCTTAGTGTTACTCTTATAATACAAATATTATTCATCATAATTATCCTCTCTAACCCTCATTAAATTTTATTTTTGGGAGATGGGAATGTTGCTACAGACTTCAGCTGCAAACTAGTGGCTTATTATTTATATTTACCTTGTTTTTTTTTCAGGTTTACCCCAAGATTTTCTGAAAACTGTGAATACTAAATTAAAAGGTTTGGTTTTGAATATCAAAGAATATCTATTAACTGAGAAACTTATGAGGAGGAGCTTCATTCTTTCAGTAAGTAAAATTTGTTACTTTTCACAGTACCACTTTGACAGTGAAATCTAATGCCATTCTTGTGCATAATTTCAGGTTATTTATGAAGATTTGAGTGACATAAGCCAGTTGAATGACAAGATAAGGAGTTCAAGTTTACCTCACAATTCTCCTCTAGTAACCAGACTCATTCACTATCACAAGTGAGTGCAGATCTTTATTCCTAACTTTCTTCTGGGTCAGGGCTGTTGTTAAGTTTTGAGTAACCTGTTGCCTTGATCTTCACACCCATAACAAACTTGTAACCTTCTGGGTTAATTGTATCAACAAAAGACAATAATTGTCTTTTGTTGATATTAAAAGTTGTTAAAAATTATTTTGCCCATAACATCAAGTGCCTATCAAGCATACTGAGTTTAACAGGCATTATGGGTATGGTCCCTGTAGGTTACATCTCTTTTGAGCAGTGTTTTCTGTGCAGCTTTATTGTGCCAAGCATGTTTGCTACTTATTGCTTTTTTAGAAAAAACTACTGATTATAGAGGCAGGGACAATTTAATCAAAATCACCCTATCATGGTGGTTTTAGTTCACATAGCAGATGTCCTTTCTGTGTGTGGCATGTTGTTGCTTCACCTTTATCCATGTTATATCGTTGGTTAAGTCTTCATTCAACCCTAGTGGCCCATCAGGTTGGTGTTTATCTCCAGTTTCCCTGGTATGAAACTATGAGTGTTTCTGCTCCCCCTGGATGGGTTACTAATCCATCACAGGATAAGCTCCAGCCTAAGATTGTCCAGTATCCGTGTGTTTACACTTGGTGTGAGAGAGGCACTCTGAGAGAAAAGTATTTAGCCCAAGAGCACAACGCAATGAACCTTCCCAGGACTCAAACTTGGACAACTTGCTTTGGAATCGGGCACACTAATGATAATTGAAAATTCTTTCAAAGTTTGGATAGAAAGCCGGGGCATGTTGCAACGACAGTTTTCCTCGTGTGATATGCCCATTTTTGCAAACAAGTTCTGTTGTGGGAACAAACGTTTGTTCCCCTAACAGGTTGCATAAAGTTCAACTGGTTTGGATTCGTGCCTCATGAAGCAGGGATAAAACGACCCCAAATTTCAAATGTGTCGCATCGTGTGTACTGTTCTTGCAAACTGTCCCCGTTAAAACTTACAAATGAAAAAATATCCGCTTCGTGTGTCCCAGCTTGCCTCCTGTCCCCGCAGCATGCGGCCTATGCGTACACACGAAGGGGCTGCATGGTCCCGCCGCCGCTTCACGTCGGTTCCCTCAACATGTCCCCCAGGTTGTGCCGACCTTAAGTCCTTCAACTCGCGTGCATTTAATGGTTACTCATTCTAATTGTGATATAAGATAAAATATTGTATTATTAATTTGTACTCCACAGTTTGATGTGTCATGCGTTTGAAAGACTCCGTGTGATCAGGGAATACCGCTCTCCACGGACCATTCGTTCGTTCACTAAAGTGTTTATTTTCCTTATGCCCATCGTGCTGTCTCCGTATTACGTGCACATGGGTATAAAGTCCGGTAACATGTGGAGCCCTTATTACATTGCCGTGTTGACATCGTTCATATTTGGCACATTACAAGGTGTTCAGGATGTGTTAGATGACCCGTTTGATGGTATAAGCGAGGATGATATTAATCTTGGGCCGGTGAGGAGCAAATACAAACCTTCATATTTATGTATCGTTATCTACATGTACCACTGGTTGAGGGCTAAGCCCTATAGGTTTGGTTTCATTCCTTAAAATAATGGCACTTCTCATATCCTTTTATGTTACTTATTTCATTTGTATAGTACATGTATGCATCACGCAGTATTTTGAACGTTCCTTTTTGTTATCAATGCTTCGAAGCAACAAATACCATATTTGAATACATTTACGTGTTCACTGAGAAGTACGTTATGTGGTACTCGGAGATTTTATACCAACATTCGGAACACAGAAAAACACCTAAACAGACCACCGTATCGGCCTCCAAAAACCTATGCAGTAACCTTCCTGTACGGCTTTCTCTTAGGCCACCAAAGTCAATTCATTTCGGTGACGTATCCCAGACGAACGGACGGAGAACGCGCTTTTTCGCTCGTAGCCTCTTCCAAGCGTTCAGTTAGTTGTGGCGCAGCAAGAAAAACGGCGAACGAAAAAATTAGTGGAGAAAGCTTCTCCGCAATTTTTTCGCTCGCCCTGTTTCGCGCTGCGCCCCAACTAACTGAACGCCTGGAAAAGGCTATTTCGCTTGGACCACATGACCCCGAAAGGATTGGCCGCGGCGAGATATCGAGGCCTAGGAGCTAGGAAGTAACCGCTCAACACTGACCCATGTCTTCCAATAGGTCATTAGTTGTGATATCGTGTCAAAAATATTCCCACAGAAAAGAGCCAGATCTGAAAGTAAGTTGTTATTTCTTTCCTTTATGCAGCTGGAAGACTGGACCGCTCAGTCGTTACTCACAAACAGGACAATAACCATCGGCCGCTTCACCGTGACTACAAAAGGTAAGGAAAAGAATGACCTCAGTGAGAGTGACAATGACGACGGACCTGGTCCCGTGATGACCCATCCTGTCAAGGTGCCACACAGACGAAAGCCCATCCTCAGGAAACCGAGCTTCCGCAAAGTGGAGCACGGAGACGAAGACGCAGACCACGCCCATCGGAAATTGTCCCTTTATCCAGAAACCGCTTCTCGCTTGGAAGACTTGACGCGTCGCGGGCTCACCGGAAGTACAACAATACTTCCGGGGATGAAATTAAAAAGATCCAATAGCGATAGCTTGACCGCCAGCTCCTCCCGTGCATCCCTGGCTCAGGAGCTTTTACGAGCTCAGGAAGTGGACGGTAGTGGACGTGATTCGAAGAAGGTTAAGTTTTCGAAAGAAACCCTGGGTTCGTCTGATGATCGGGACGAATCCGACTATGAGGACAGCGTTTTTGTTTCTCCCGGAACCCATTCAGACCCTTCTAAGTATTCACGGCCATCTTGGATGTTAGATGAAAACGAGCCGTTAATTGCATTAGACAGTCGATCTGGTTCTTATGAGACGGGCACCAGTTCCCTCAACACACCTGAGTTGGATCGAAAAGTTCTCCCTGAAGATCTTTATAAAGGTCTTAAAAATTCTCCTGGTACGAGTTTAGTCGACGGGCGCTTTTCAGTTAACAGGAACAAGGGGAATCTTCCACTAGCGAATTTGTTCGGCCGTAACCCAGATGGATTGGTTGATCATACGGGTGGACCTGCACCTTCTAATTCAGGGCAACCGGTTTCAATGCCTTCTTCTTTGCAAAACTTATTTGGTCCTCCACAAAATGCCAACCGAGAGAAACCCGCGCCTAGTTGCAGCTCATCCCTTCCCGAGAAACCACACCAGCGTGTTCTTCCCATCACTCCTTTAGCGCGTCCTGAGAGTCCCCCAACTTCTCGTTCCAAGATTCCCGCTTTGCCGGCTTCTCGAATCATCCACTCGGCTCCAACTTCACCGGAACAAGAAAGACGTAATGCTCTTCGAGGAAGTTCGGCTCCGCCGACTCCTTCGCCGGAAAATGCGGTTGCTATTCCTTTAAAATCGGTAACTCATTCACGGAAAACGTCTTTAGATATTTCTGTAAAGAAAAACCCCGGTGACTCGTTATCCGGGAATTCAAGGTTCGCAGTCAACTCTGCTCCTCAGACTCCTGCGGTAAAAACTTTAGAACAAGTTGAGGATGATCCATTGTCAACTTCCAAAAGGAAAAAGTCTGGCGATTCGTCATCCGGGAATTCAAGGTTTGCGGTCAACACTAAAGCCCAGACTCCTGCGGTAGACAATTCAACACAAGTTGCGCAGGCTCCACTGGCATTTGAAAATTTTGCAGTAGATACCACGACTCCTTCAAAGCCAATTGATATGCCTAGATCAAGGGTAAGTGTGTAGATATGATTTACATGGCTGTACTTCGTAGAAGTGACTCGTGTGGTCTTGCATTTGTCCTGCTTGGGTGAGGACGTTCAAGCCCCAGAAATGATCTCTACGTGAATTCTCCTTACAGAACCCATACATTTCCAGGGAAACGGGCTATGAGATTACGAGAACTCATGAACAGCCGTTGTAATGGCTCCTTAACAGATAAGACAATATCCGATGCAAAAAAAAAAGGCTTGAAAGGATTAGGGTGACCCCGTTATCTGTTATTCTTGTATTATTGGTTTGCTGTTGAGTTCAACCAAGAGAAAATCAAGACCTTCTCTTGGTCTAAGTTGACAGGGTAAGCCGAAAGATAAAATTCGCCACTGTGTAAATTCACTATCTGACCTAATCACCGACCCACATGCCAACTGAACGGATAACACTGCACTCTTGTATGGGTTGGGGGGGGGGGGGGGAGGGGATAGCTGCGACGTAGCAGTGCGGAAGTGTAGCAGCTCTCGTAAGCTTGTAATTCTATTTGTCGTCGTACTGTAGCAACTGTTATGGTTTTGGGTCTAAGGGCATTGTTTGTGTCGTTGTTCTATGGTTCCCTTAAAGGGTATCGAGTCATTCATACAAAGCCTTGCGAGAACTGCTACCTGACCCAGCGGCTTTAGCGTGAAATATCCAGCGACTCACCATCGCATAACCTAAGCCGCACAAGGGGAGACCTAGGGTTTGAGGCGACACTGACTTGTTTTCAAATCTTCCTCTTTAGTTCAATGTTGTTAAACCCTCAAATGATGTCGTTAATCCTCAAAAACCCAGAGAAGACCAGCCGCTTGTGACGTCTAGTGTTCCAAATTACGGTGTCACGGACTCCTCCCCTCCCCCTAGCGTTCAAGCCAAACCATCGTCTAGATTCAAAGTGAACAATCCGACGACAATTTCTCAGGAGGCTGAACGAAATGGTGAAGAGGAGGGTAAGCCTGACGCTTTTCAACTTTTGAGTCTTGATGGTGAAAGCACTGAAGTGTTCATCTAGCGTTATAGCAGAGATCTGGGACGAGTCACGGCAGTTATATAGACCCAATCTTCGCTGTTCGCACTAGGTTGAGGACGCGACGACCTGGAGGGAGCCGCCTGTAAGAAAGATGATCATGAAAATGATCGTTTGGTGACGTTTATCGTATCTTTCCACTGATTGGCTGATTTTAGAATTATCCCTCAGCGTCAACCTTTACTCTTTTAATGTGAAGAGAACGAGTATGATTTGTGTTGTATTTTCTTACTGAGGCTAAGTGATTTCTTTAACCAGACTACCATTTAGGGCCTAATGTAAATTGTTTCAGATTAACAATCCTTTCTGATAGCCAATGCAAGCTGAAGTTTCTCTTTGCGAGCGGAATATTGGTCATGTGTCTCTCGTTTATACGCAGTTCCTTTCGAACGCTACAGCCGTTTCATTTCGCAATTCTGCACTTCGGAAGCGATGCTTGAGCTCGAATTTAGCTAGTCTGACCTAGATATGAATAAGGCCGCTAGTCCTAATCTACTCGAGGAACGGTCCGAGGGATTCCATAATAATGACTTACACCAACGCTGATTGATTGTTGCTTGGTTTTAATTTTCGCGCCAAAAGAGTAACGAATCAGAGGCAGCACGTAAATCCCCGGAGAGCTGCATCATCAAAATGAAATTTCCCGGACCAAATTTTTGACGTCTCCCGGGGGAAGTTTTTAGCACGCGAAGAAAGGGAAGTTTTTTTTTATTCAGGCTAAACAGTCATTAACGAAGAATATTGTTTGAGATTTAGTAACAAATTCGCTGGCAGGAAATGCTCATGGGTAAAATCGTGAGATAAAGGTTACAGAAGTTTTTGATACGTTAGTGTTAGTTAAACCCTGTTCCTGTCACTTCTAATTGTTTGGGATAAATATTGCTTAAGGAGTTAGCAATTTGAACAGGTAAACGTTAGTAACGTTAAGTAGGTTTGCCTCGGTCTTGGGATAAAAATTTCTCATTTGAAAATGGGTCACTAACGTACAATGGAAAACGAGCTCTGTCTTGCCAATTTTAATAAGCAAGGCCATTTCGGAGTTGGCTTTTGCCTCTGTTTCAAAACGAGTCTTCGGGCGAAACTATTCACATTAAAATGTGTTCCGCCTAGAGGTTCTTTTTCACGAAAATGAAGCTCATTTTTGCACGAGGACTCCTTTTGAAACAGAGGCCAAGGTAACCCGGAAATGGCGTATCGAAATATTGTATCAAGTAGAAAAGAAAAGCAAAAGGAAATATTTTTCATGAAATGAATAATTTTGTGGTTTCCACCAAAGGTACTTTTTTAAAACTAAGGGTCATACAGTAAGTCGCTAATTTGATGCAGGAATTGTCGATATATCAACTGTTGAGACGTAAAGCGATTAGCTAACATCTTAAAAAGGTGGCAAACTGCGGGCTTAAAGGGCTTGATCACAATCGTTTTCTGTGTGATTGTGAACTTGAAAATAAAAATGGAATATTACTAAACATACAAAAGAACTAAAATTATTTCCGAGTTTAGTAGACCACGTTTATCCATAATGTGCAATCTAAACTTCTGTCTACAATCGTGGACAAAGGTCCTTGGGACACTTTACGTTATGTAAAGAATTATATGTGTTTTACTACTGAAGTTTGAAAAAAGCACTGCTATCCTTTTAAAAACGTTGCTGTTCCCCCTCCCCACCCAATACAATGTTGAAACGCGGGAGAAATTGCAGGTACTAGTTTTCAACTTTGTATGTAGGGTTGGGGGAGAGGTTAGGCAGGTGAAGTTGTAATCGCGTCTGGCGTGTGTGCAAAAGCGCCAAAAGTGCAAGTTTGTTCCAAGACTTTTGTCCATGATTGTAGTTCAATGTGATTCGGGCACCTTATTTCTTTTGTGTTCCCAGGCTTTCAATTCATTATTAAGCTGAGACTGGTTTGTAAATAGCACAAGCGCTAGCCCGTCTAATCGTTCTTAATTAATAATTTCTTGCATGAACATGATGACATCTTATGAAGTAAACGCGGGCTGCTGTTATGAAGTTTGTAGGTCTCAGTAGGTCCGCAATGCGTTCTTTTGCGTACGTCGACATGGTGCAGTTATTTTGATGGCATGACTTAGGGAAATGGTAACCTGTATATATATAAAGAGGTCACTGATATGATAATTCCAAATCGCTTACATGGCGTATGAAATTCTGCAGCATTGCAATACTGTCTAACTGCTGTGAACAACTGCTGTGTACATGCATTGCAGACCTATTTTTCCTTTGTAGTTAGGCCTTCCAGTTTATGCTTAAAGAAAAAAAAAATCAGTTCAGGGTTATTTATTGAATAGTATGTTCGTTGAAGTGATGTTATTTTAATAGAGTCTATTTTTAGTAGAAGAAATTTGCTACAAGTTTTACATGGATCAGCAAAATAAAAGAAGCAAAAACAAATGAATTACGTTTCTGATTTTTGACTTGCTAATAACCACTGGATTCAACTTGTGGCGGAGTTCGTTTGGCTAGAAGCCAAAATTTAGTTGTTTGCTCGTGATAGTCGTGTCAGCTATTTCTAAAATAAAGATTTTGAGTGCACGTAAGGGATAAAATCAGAGCCACCTTAAATTTTCGAAAATTTAAAAATTGCTTATCACAATTCGATAGTACAAAAGTGGGGGTCACCGACCTTGTTTTTGAGTTATAAGCACTTATTAATTAAAACTAAAATTAAGGGTGTTTCTTAACAGGTTGTATTGTTGCTATGGTAACCTGTTTTGTCAAAGGGGTGACCACAACTTGTTTACCAATGATTGGCAGACACATTAAAAAGTCGTTCCACATTTTGTCTTAGGTTTTGTAATTTTATCTTACTACGCACACTGTTAAGCGCTTTTGGACATTTATGGAAAAAGCACAATGTAAATGGCTATTATTATTATTATTATTATTATTATTATTATTATTATTACTATTACTATTACTTTAATAGCTTGCGCGGGATTGCCTACATAGATCCTTCCAGTTTCTTGTGGTTTCTTTTGTTTTACCTACAGAACTATCTTCAGTCCGTTCAGACATGCGGATACTAAACAGTTAAGTAGTTCTTATGCAGAGGGCATCCAAACAATATTAGGGGACTTAAGAGATCGAGGACGAGAACGGCTTTTCAATTCTAGTTTGCAGGCTTCACATCATCAAATCACATACCCATTTCATCCCATGAGCTACCCTCTCTACCTAAAACCACCATGAAGAACGAGAGCTCAAGAAACATCACTGGTTTGAAAATCGAAAATCGTACTCGTACTCAATCTCGTACTCGTAGTCCAATTTAAAGGTCTCTAATATATATCTGGCCAAAGATTTATAACCAGCGTGTTTCTATATAACAGCGTCCGCCTCGAAATCTCAGTCTTCCCTTGCGTTTAATCTTTGTGGGTTGCTTGTGCACATCCCTCCAAAAATTAGGGAAGAGGGACGTCTGTGTAGCGGCTATTTTTTTTTAGCGTAGAGGGCGGATGTACACAGGCTACTTTGTGGGAAGGGGGAGCAAATCTCTGAAAAAAAAATATGAAAAGAAAAGCACGGGGCGGGGGATTGGGGGGGGGGGGGTACAAATCGACCAAGGAGATATCCGTATACCGTATCTGTGAATGGATTCATGTCAGGGGCCAAATCCACCAGAAAATCGGCTTACTGGTATTCTCAAAATTCCTCGCAGTCATATGGGCGTTGCCTCTATAGAGCATGTACTAATCGGATAGCTTTAGATTCTTAGGACAAATATACCGCGTGATGAAAAAATCAGGACCATTCATTAATCATAGTCAGGTTGCCATTCGAAGTAAAAAAAAAAAAAAAAAAAAAAAAAAAATATATATATATATATATATATATATATATATATATATTTATTTATTTATTTATTTATTTATTTATTTATTTATTTACTGCACGACTAAGCTAGTTCACTGGGCCAATCACTAAAATGCTCCATTGCCAGTCCAGTATTCTCTAAGTATTGTGGACTGAGCACTGTCCTGAATGAGGTTATTTTATGGTAGTTTCATATTTCAAATAAAAGATTCCTTTTGTTTTTCTTCTAACTCTCTCTCCCTTCCGTTTTGTTTCATATCAGACCTGAGGTACACGTCTAGTCGACTTCCAAACAGAATTGTGCGCTTGTGCGCTTGAAGTTTGAGATGTTTTCCCAGTCCGTGATCGTGGTACTTTCAATCAACATTTTGGCTCCTGCTATTCCTCTGTCTTTTTTGTACGGTCCTCGCTGCGTTAGGTCCGTACTTTGAAGATCTCGGGCCGATATTCCCACAGTACGGCCCTCGCGCTTGGCTAATAAGATATATTGACTAGCTATATATGTTTAGAGAAGCTCAAAAGTTATTGAACAGTACTTTCATGTCGTACTGTTTATTAATGACTTTTTTATTAATATACTGTAAAAGATGCATGGCTCAAACTTGTTGGTCTGTAGGTGATTTAAAATTTAATGAAAGCTACTGTTAAAACCCTCAGTGAGGTCCTCAATCGTGAGGCACTGCCCAGATCTGTTTGGTCTGACATTTTACAAATACAGTTCAACCCCGCTATTTCGGACTCTCAGGGGAAACGAAAAATAGTTCGAAATAGCGGGAGATCGAAATAGTCGAGCAAATCCATGGGAAAATGGTTTTGAGGCCGAAATAACGGGGAATTCGGAATAACCGAGTTCGAATTAGCAAGGTCTAACTGTAAACTTGTCCGTCTACTCAAATTTAAAGTCATTATGTGTGGTATTATGGGTGAAAGCCATTTGGGGGAGGAGTATTTAACCCATGCCAATTAACAGGAACGTCATTCATTATTTTTAATCATCCATTTAAAATTTGAATAGAAAATTATCCATTTATGCCTTTTGTTTGATTAAAGAACAATGTGCTATTGACACATCTCTCAATAGGACCGGATTATTTTCAATCCTGTGACACGGAAAACAGTGTTTATTTTCTCTTGTAAGACCTTGTTTTCTCGTTCGTTTGGAGGCGCCTTTTCTCTCATCAAGTGATCAGCACAGAGTTAAACCGCTACATTTCATTTCACTGCCTTTCAAGTCACTTTCTGGGTAGGTATAATAATCGGCATTTGTTGGTAACAGAGGTATTTACTGAAATTAATGGACGATGGCTTTTCGAATAACGCTTGAACTGATCATGACCTAATCTCGTTTGCGGTCCTGCGCGTTGCCTTAGAGATGAAGCTTTGTCGTCAAATATGTCCTTTAAAGAAAGCAACCTTAGACCTCAGTTTATATAACCGACAGTCTGGTTTAATTTTGATGGTGTTTTTTCTTATCTGGCATGAGCTACAGTGTCAATGAAGAGCTTGAGCTCATACCACAGTTGCTACGAATGCGGATTACACATTTTCATTGTAAGAGTCGTTATCGAAAGCGAGGAAGGCTTTCTAATGGAAATATTGGCATAAAATGTCAGGACGTGCGTCAAAACTGGCATTTACAGTGTTGGAAAAACGTAGTCAAATTAAAAATCCTTCAAAACTGCTCGAAAGCCCAGATTCGTTTACTTTTAGAAGTTCAGTTTAAAACTAGTATGTAATACTAGAATTTGCAATTGTCTAGTTGTAGTTTCAGCCCCGGTTATGTTACAAAACTTTTAGTGAAAGATTCATCCTTGACTGAAAATCGGACGCTTCTGCCGAATGACTTAAGGTTACAGGTTGGAAAAAAGCGTTTCGGGAATAGTATATAAAATACAAGCCGAGGTCTTGAATTATGTTTATTTTTCCCCACAATGAACTTTTGAACTGAAAGTGTTGCTTTATCTCAGTGTTGTAACAATCTTTATAGTATAGATGGGACCCTGTGCGCACTCAAATTAGTCAAAAACCTGTTTTATCAGAGTATGAGACATAGAAAAAGCGTATTTTATTGTTTTTCGCCACATTACCTCTATATCATAAAGCAAATGAAGAAGCCTAAGCCGTGTATTACACTGGGATAAAACACTCAGGACATTTGGGAACACTCCAGAAATGTAGAGAACTCTCGCCTGCGGCTCGTGTTTTCTACATTTCCCTCGTGTTCTCAAATGCCCGTCGTGTTTTATCACAGTGTAATACAGGGCTTAAGCTTCTTTATTTGTTAAATTAACTTCAGTACAATGTTAATAATCTTGATTCCTGCCAGTTATAACAGTATGGAAAGTAAACGGGAAGAAAAGAAACTCAACAAACTCCAAAGTGAAAGCAAATCTATTGAAGAGGAAAACGAAACCTCAAGTCCTTCCATTTACGCTGTTGTGGCCGCTCACTCTTTATCAAAAGACATAAAACAGAAGTCACTGCATCTGATCAAAGTCAAACGACGGCATGGAGACTGGGGACAGTTTGACATGACGCATGCGTGGTCGCCAGAGGACTTTATGAGCAACATGGGGAGTCGGCAGAGTAGTGCATTGGCACGAGACACCTCATTGGTTGATGAAATTTTGACTATGGCTCGTCCCTTTGTTATGGAACCCCTAAAAACCTTTCAGGTCAGTTGAATTGTTAAAAACTTCTCATATGGTGGTTTGCATGAAAAGTTTTACAAGAATAAAGTGAAGTATTTGCTACAACCTTTTCTCCACTGTGAAATTTCAGTATATTTTCCTAACCCGTGTTGGACTAAACAGCTATGAAAATGAACTTGAAACCTAAACAGACATCATTTTCATCTGTCGCAAAAAACCTGAACCCATTCAGCGAGCACATGTTTACTCCTAGGGGTCAACAAATTTTAGCTTTAGATAAAACGAGAGTGCCAAAACGACCTAAACATTTCTAGAAAGCCCGAGTTCAGTTTTAAATGTTTATTTGGATAAACAAAACGAACTTTCACTAATGAAGAGCCTAAACCAAATGTTTGGACATTTTATGCACCGGGTTTCATTTTGTCAAGCCTACTTTTTGTCTTTAATGAGTAATACGCAGTTCTCGTTAACTTTTCTATTTGTATTCGGACACATACCCTACTGCTGCTAATTCAAGTGTACTTGCTTCAGATTGTTGTCACATACAAGTTTTTTTTTTTTTTTCCATAAATTTTATTATTATTTCAGGAACACCGAGTTAAACCAATTATTCAACAAGTTTTGGAAACAAACCTGGCTGAGCGGACGTATGACCCAGACTTCTGCAAAGACGCTGCTCTCAAGATAACCGAGGAGATCAAGGAACGAGTAAAGAAACTTTGTTATCCAAGATACAAATTCGTTTGTCACGTGGCCATAGGAGACATCAATCAACAAGACGTGAAAATTGTGAGCCGATGTGCCTGGGACTCAGCGGTCGACCGTTTTGCGCAGTATCAGTATCGGAACTACCATTTATACGCTGTGGGAGTTGTTTATGGAATTTACTGTGAATAGCAAGATATACTGATTATAAAAATTTGGTAACAAATTGGTACGAAAAATAACAGGCAGTTTTAAAGGAGCTCTGTCAATATATACAGATTAACTCAATTACAAAATTACCTCCAATTTTTTCAAACAATTTAAATCTGAAGACACTAAAGAAATAAAAGTCCCAAAACACTGTAACTAATGGTCCCAAAAATCAGAACCTGTACTACGCCAGATACGAAAAACAACCCTTTTTATGTGGCCAAAAATATGTGGAAACGTATTCCTTATCTAATGCAGCAGCACGAGACTCCGAGGCCTAGGAAAGAGAATTCTACAATTATTTACACAAGTTGCAATCAAATCGAAACATAATCCTAAAAAAGGTGGGCGAACACTACGACTGACCGATCTAGAATGACTTAAATCTCCCGCCAAAAATCCCCGCCAAAACCTTAAATAGTCCTTAAGCATCCCGTGATGTACCGCGATTCTCTCCAACGTGCCCTCAGAATTTGCGACTATAGTTGACTCCCGATAACTCGAACCCTCGCTAACTCGAACCTCCCGCTCACTGGAAGTAATTTTCATTTCCCTTCAGGCCATTTTCTGTATAATTTTACTCTCGATAACTCGAACTTCCGATAACTACAGTCGACTCCCGATAACTCGAACCTTCAGGGGAAATAGAGAAAGGTTCTAGTTATCGGAAGTTCGAGTTATCGAGGGTAAAATTATGCAGAAAATGGCCTGTTGGGAAATGAAAATTACTTCGAGTGAGCTGGAGGTTCGTGTTAGCGAGGGTTCGAGTTATCGGGAGTCAACTGTAGAACCTTTTTCTATTTCCCCTGAAGGTTCGAGTTATCGGGAGTCAACTGTATTAAATTCGTCACTCAATCGTCAGAAATTACATTTGCCAATGATACCCAGATCAGAGTGATCGGGTCAATTGAGCGTGAAATATGCACGAAAATCCTTGCTACTATTTGAGTGAAAAACTTGGAGAAAAATTTCCCCCAACTACACTTGACTACTCCGGTCTACTCCGTGATTGACGCCGTGGTAAGTATTTCCAGTCTCGATGATGCTTTCTCGGAAATTCTTGAACTAGAAGCAAGACCAGAAGAAGGTGACCAACTGCAGCAAAAAGGTAAGAAAAGGAGAAAAAAGAAAGGAGGAAAAAACAAAGTACCGAAAAGCCTAAGACGCAGGTCACTTTCTCGTCTTAAAATTTTGATTTGAGCGCATGCCCTCACAGATGTCTTAAAACGCGATGCTAGTGGAAATAAAGGCATGTCTTCATGTTGTAAATGCCTTTTTGAGTAGATTGAAACCAGCTCAGCCCATCTCCATGCTAGAAAATCAAATCACAAATTTGCGTTCTTGCCAAAACGCTCCAGCTGTCAATGGGTTTATCACGATCACGTGACCATATTTTTCAAAAGATGTGTGCTTTCGTCATAAATTTGGCAAATCTATCCAAAGCAAGCTTTAAAACCAGTTCCCGAATGTCGCAAAAGTTGAATTTTAGTTTTATGTTAACTACATGATTTACCCGGGAGTTCTCACTTTGTGTCTAAGCTCGATAACATAGGAAACATCCCGTGTTGAAATGCTCTCAGGTGACACGATAAGAGATATTCAAGAAAAAATCTTAACCGGAAATCTCGAACCCAGGGTTCGAACAAACGATTTTAAATATCAAATGGTGGAGATAAGTATCATTTTAAAAGTTGTGAAATTTGCATTCAAATCGTTCGAATACTGTACATTTTGCTTGCCTTACCTATAGTAAATTTTCTATCAAAATTAACCGTTGTATTATTTTCATAGAAAAAAATGATTAAATAAATTTTAAGGTCGGCACACACGAGGAGACTAGTCCCTACAACTAGTCCCTGCAATTAGTCCCCTGAAGAGTTTACACGAAGGGACTGGTAGCGGGGACTTGTCCCACGCACAGTTCACACGAAGCGTTTTGAGGAACAAGTCGCAGGGACTTGTCCCAAAAATTGAAACTGGTTTGAATTCGTGGGACTAGTCGTAGGAACCAAAGTTGGTCCCTGCGACTTGATTTGGAAGCAAAAATGGCCAGTTCACACGATGGGACTTGTCCCCGCGACTTGTTGCAGGGACTAGTCCCGTCGTGTGTGCCAACCTTTAAATCCGGTGACCAAATTCTTGAGTCCACACCTATCTTCCATTCTTTATGGTAAGGTGACCATTTCCTGTCTGGGGATCATTTGTGGTACAATCTGGGGATCATTTTCGGTCCTGGAATTATCTGCGTTACAATTTGGCGATCATTTGCAGACCTGTATAGTGCCCCGGTCTTCAATACTTGGAGAATATTGGGCCGGTGTCACAGTGATTTGGGTATCCCGGTGTTTTGGGTACCGCCGTACCCATATCCCTAGTGTTTTGGGTACCCAAAACACTGAAAGCGTTATATACCACAGACTGGGGCAAGTAAATCATCCATAATTCTGCTGAAAAACCATTTACCTTCTTACGAAGTTTTGTCTCAATAAATTAAAACTTTCTTAATCTTGATATAAACACATAAAATTTTTGAAAATAGTCGCAATTTACAACAGACTATGCGATCCGAGTCCGCAGTTATAACGACACACAAAACACATTCACGCGCCAAAGTTCCTTGTATGAACATGCGCTTGGTGCCTATCGATAACCCTTGAAATGCACGTCATTTTAAACAAGTAAGCCGCATTCTAAACCTCGGATAGTTCGGCGATTGAATAAAATCAATATGCGAGCGAACACACTGAGATACGGCCGTCACGCAATACGCAGGTCTCAAGCAATGACTGACCTCTGTGTACGGTTGCCTGTCTGAAATGAAACTTTGTCTTAGACTTATTTATTTGTCACTCTTTTCTTGACCATCCCTCCTATTAGATTTTGCCATTAAAGCAGTTTTTCTTCGGAGACATCTATAAAAAATGTAAATAAAGTAGACAAGACTAAGTCCTTTGATCTTTGAACACTGGGAAAGTGGGATTACCCAAATCCTTAGTGATATGGGTATTCCTTTCCAATATACATACATACATAAATGCATACATACGTTTATTTGATAAGCAGGTTTAAAATAAGCAACTGTACAGCTGATGTGGACCTACTACTACAAAGTCTAAATAAGAGAAACAGAAATTTACAATACAGTTGTCACAAAGCTAAAATAATATTATATACAATAACGATAAAAAGAGTAATCAAATAATTTAAAAATACCTAAATTCAGGGTTCTTATTATAATTTACAGAGCATTCCTTTTGGAAACTGATGTCTCTGACATAGGTCTTGATCGATTTTATCTTTCTTTAAAAGAAAGAGGGTTTTCAAGCTGTTTGACGGTGTCAGGTAAAGAGTTCCAAGCAATTGCAGCTCTGTGTGTAAATGAACGACGGCCCTGTTCGGTTCTTGGCCTAGATACAACAACATTTAACGATTTCCTAAGACTATAAGAAGAAGCGTTCTCAACAGCTAGGCTATTAACATCATCTAAATCTATATTATAAAAAGCTCTATGCGTTATATTTAGAATACGGGAACAATAAAAATATTTTAATGGCATCCAATTTGCATTTATAAGTACTGTTTCGCCTTCCATGTCTCTTGGTAGTTTGTGGATAAGTCTTGCTGCTCTGAGGTGGAATAGATCTAGATCTTTCATCAAATAATCTGAGCAATAGCCCCACACCGCCATACCATATAATACGCTTGGGATTACTGTTTTGTAATAAATTGTTTCTAGTGTAGCTTTTGGTAAAAAGCTTATGCGTCTTAACATTTTAACTTTAGAGCTGTATGAGGTAGAGACAGATTTTACATGATTGGCCCAGAGAGTCTTACATCAATGGCTATACCAAGACATACAGAGAAAGATCTGTATTCAATGGTTTTGTCTCCCCAGACTAAATCCTTCAGAGGGCCAATAAAGGGTTTTGTATCCAGGAGTAATGCATCACATTTCCCTTCATGAATAATTAATCTATTCTTTTGGCACCAGGTTTGTAGCTGATCTAATATCACCTGGAGAGCTATAGCAACCTCTTCAGTAGTACTACCAATGGTATAAATGGTAGTGTCGTCAGCATACATGTAAACTTCGCCACTTCTAATGCTGTCTGGAAGATCATTTACATAAGTAACAAAGAGCCTAGGTCCCAACAGGGAACCCTGAGGGACCCCAATTTTTACAGGTTTAGATATGCTTGCTTGTCATCGTTTCTTTAATTCAGGGTAGCCAAGTCGACCGAAGATAAGAAGGCAAAGCTAACTTACAAAGACGAAAGTCATTCCAATGAGGAAAGGACTTAGAAATGCTAAAATGTAAAGGGTACCCAAATCCCTAGTGATATCTGTATCCCCTTCTGAGTGTTTGTTTGTTATCGTTTCTTTAGTTCAAGGTAGCCAGATTGACCGAGGATTAAAAGGCAAAGCAAACCTTTTTACCTTCGATCGATTTAAAATTTGGCTACCTTGAACTAAAGAAATGATAACAACCAAACATATTGGAAGGGGATACTCATATCACTAGGGATTTGGGTATCCCAAACATTTTGGCATTTCTGGTCCTTTCCTCATTGAAATAACTTTCGTCTTTGTAAAATAAAGGTACCATTTTGGAAAAGTAAACTGGCAGCATTTATGAAAATAAAGGCACCACGTATGAAAAATTTTCAACAGTCCAGAGAGGCAGCAATCCAGTCTCTTCAATGAAACCCACCAGTTTATTTTGTTTACTCGGTCATAATGAAGCTTTCACAGATACGTGTTTGTTTACTCGCTTTCTGTTTCACTATAATATATAGATTTAGGCCAGCCTAAAAGCGTAGCTCCTGGGCCGAGTTGTTCAGAGCCCGATTAAGCTAACCCATGAAAAGGTACAATTTTGATGTCATGTAACTTTGCGGTGAGGTATTCTGTATATTGTTTGGCCTTCTGTTTTGAGCTTTAATAATCACCGTATACACAAAACAAAGCAGCAAAACAACATTTGTATAGAAAAAAAGGTGTAATTAGGTTAACTTTTAATCCTGGGTTAGCGTTGACCGGCATCCGAACAATCCTGCCCTGTTTTCAACAAGTTAACCTGACATGAGCCCGTGATCTAATCGAAAACCAACACTAGGTCAGCGGTCAACTTAAAAAAAAACAGGTGACCTCAATGAGCAGTAAACTTGAGCTCACGATATGGTCACGTGACACTGGTAAGCAGATACCTTGTTTTGACAGGTGTCAACTGATCATAACATGGATGTCCAATATCAAAGAAGTACACAGTAAACCAAAGCTGCATGTCTTTGTCCTCCTATTATTTGGAGTATGGCCACCATGTTGCGCGACTCCGTCGTCGCCGTCGTCGTCGCCGTCGTACGTATACACCCACGAGCAATACCGCTAGCCATGATAACCATAAGAAAATTAACTCATGGGTTTCCTTTTCTTTCTCATATGAGTATGGGGCTCCGCTTGGCGGCCCTTTGGGCCGCCGCACCTCCGCTATTACATTGTATCAACTTATATAAATTAACTGTTGTTGTTCTTCCATTCATTTAATTTTTCAGATTTGGCTTTTAGTGCAGCTGTTAAGGGACAAAATTGTTCGTTTTTTGATAAAAGCATCAAACTTGGCAGGGTTACTAACCTCTATAAGACAAATATATCCTGATATGGAGCCATGCCAAATTTTCTTCCAGAACCATGGAACGCCCATGTCAAAAATATGGTATACAAGGCCCTTACATGGAAACGAGGCTGATGCAAAATACCAATTTTTTTGCCTTCTGGGACTACTATGCCTAGTGTCTTACTCTTTTAATACAACAACAAATTAACCATTGCCTTTGAGTCTTAAATTATGTCACGTGATAGTCACGTGACCATTATGTTCAGTTACCAGCAAAGCAATACGCACTGATGAAATCATCACCATTCTTAGAACTACCAAAGAAATCAGAATTAAAAACAAACTACTAAGTGTTCTCGAAGATGAAGATTCCTTCATTGAGGTTTGCAGGATCATTTCTAAATTAAAATGCCAGTAGCAGTAGTAAAAAAAAACAACCAACCAACAATCAAACAAACAAACAAAGAAACAAAATATTATCTATTAAATTACATTCTTTTCCCACTTTTTCTTTTTTTTTCTATTTATCAGCGTTTGAAACTTTCAAATATGCCGGAGTAGATCAGGTATGTCACAACACTAGCCGAACTTTTTGGTCTGAAGGAAACGTTTTGAAAAACAGCTTTCATCGGCTGTAACGTTCCTAAGCCTGCTTTTAAAAACACTAGCTGAATAAAGGTTTTTTTAGTTGTAATTTCCACCACAACTGCACAAACCGGTACAGTCAAGGTTAGCCTTCAAGCATATGTTAATTTTTTTAAGAGAACAAGAGTTTCCAATTACTTTGCTGCAGTATTTTTCAAAGGAAATGCAGAAAAATGTAAATAGCATTAAAATGTAAAATACATCAATCATGTCAATTTAGATAATGCAGCCTATGAATTTGTTTAGCCTGCTTTTAATGTACGTTCTAAACTTA
Organism: Orbicella franksi; assembly: GCF_964199315.1. Lineage (NCBI taxonomy): Eukaryota > Metazoa > Cnidaria > Anthozoa > Scleractinia > Merulinidae > Orbicella > Orbicella franksi. The sequence continues at coordinate 15,247,000 of NC_138147.1, forward strand.
AATGAGAAAACAAGGAAACTTGTAATACGACCTACTGGATGGTATATTTTATGTCCGTGAGAAATGTTATCTTTAATCTTTAATCTTTAATCATTATTTATATACGGTAAGAATAACATGTCTAAGATCCTAAACCTAAAATTCTAATCCTAATATCATATTAACTTACAGCAACATTCTACTTGTAAACCTGATTTCCATGATTACAGGGTAAGCTGTTCCAAAGGGTTGCGCCGCTGTAACCAAAACTATTTTTCATGCAGTTAGTTCTCAGAGAGGGAACAACAAGTTTGTTAACCGAGTCCCTCGGAGCATAATTTGATTCATTTCATGTTACAAATTTAGAAGTGAGATATTCGGGAACCAGACCGTTTAAAGACTTGAAAACCATTAGAGCTTTCTGAATTTGACATTGAAATTGCAAGTCTTTCCAGCTGAGTTTGTGAAACAAGGAATCGACATCAGCGTCATAGCCCGATGAAGTTATTACTCATGTAGCAT
>NC_138147.1:15250000-15255000 GCF_964199315.1 Orbicella franksi
GCTAAAGCTAAAACCAGGTGACTTTCCGGGTTTGTGTGGCTGTAGCGGTGTTGTGAGGACACCGACTTCTCAAGTTTGTAGAGCTGTTAGGTATAAATCGGTGTGTCAACGGCATTTCGATCAAACTCATCGGGAAGACCACAAAACATATAATGCTCGCATCCGGCTACTTGGGGACACTCGCGTAAGTAACACCGGTAACACGGTCATGCTGTCCCCAGCCACTCGCTATTACGAATTATAGACCAAGCTGGCCGAAGCCGTGCTTCGTATAAATCTGGGACACGTTGTTGCAACAGGTGTAGGACTGAAGCGCCCAAAGGCTTCAAAAACTGGTCTCAACTCGAGGAAGAATTCACCGAGGTATGTTTTATTACAAAATATCCAATTTTAATGATACTGTACTTCAGGAAGGCGAAAATAAAATATTCCCTTTTCACGTTTATTTTTTCTTCATCTCTTCTCATAATTTCAAATTATTACAATTCTTCATTTTGTTTTCAGCGCTTCCAAAAAATGGGAAAATTGCTTTAAACTAATTGCAAAGGTGTTCGGGTTTGCAAGAGATAAAAAAACAAAAATCCACAGGAGGTATTGAATCTGATCATCTTAAGAGGGTAGAAGGTATGGCTTGCAAAGCTGTTAAAAGGGTAATTTAAAATACATGCATGTTTTTGTAAGACAACAAATATACCATAAAATCTTGGTGATAACAACTCCCCGTTAAAACCCCATAAATGAATTTCATTTTCAGTTATAAATAGGCTACCCTGCCTCCCCCTGTATTTACACAACAATCTTATTATAAGGCCACCCGGGTTATGAGCCCATCCCCTTAGAACATGAGCCTTTGCACAACTTTCTAAACACATGTACATATTTATATTATACTGGGATTTCCCAATATAAAACTTCTCCTATTGTACATTTTTTTCTATTTTGGCTTAGTAGAAGTCCTTTCAGATACTGCCCATGTATGATTTCCAAAATATCAATGCTGTAAACACACCAACTTAGAGAATACTGACCAATGCTGTCCATTATGGCAACTCTACTCCTGGATATTCAGGCATCTGTTGATGCAGTACCTTGTCTACCTTGCAATGGCTGGTAGAACTTGTTTTGGTAGTGCAACTTCAACCTCTGCACAAAATTTCGAATCGGAAAAAAACAATTTTGTAGAACTTAAGTGATGAACTGTGGGAGGCACGGGAACTCATGGTTAGTATGCTTGTCACCGGATCGAGCGGTCCGGGTTTGAGCCCCGGCGGGGACATTGTGTTGTGTTCTTGGGCAAGACACTTTACTCTCACAGTGTCTCTCTCCACCCAGGTGTTTAATAGACTATGGCTGCCATACTAGCTACGAAACTACAACGACAACGGTAACCGGGCCTGCGTTGGCTCAACATGCAATGGGCCTAGAGCCCAGTCCTAACATACGATACTGCATTTCCCCCTTGCTTACAGATAGTTCTATGGGGTGACACCCAGAAAAATAAACAACAACTTGTCACAAAAGAAGTCAGTGTCTAAAGTCCATTCTAGACCAGGAACAGTTATCTAACTGCAGCATTATAGCTGAGAGTCTGGGTACTTTTCCTTTAAATACGTGTCAGTGTCTTTTCGGTGCCTCTCACTTCTCCTTGGTCCCTGATCCCGGGCAAGTGGTGGTGTCAACCTGGCCAGTAAGGCAGCATCGGCAAGGATGGACTCATTGGTGCCCATCCCAATCATGCTTCTATCAGTCTGCTCCAAACCAGGGGGCCCGTCTTCTCCTGTGCTTGGTGGTGACTCACTGACAGGCTCTGCTGGCCATTCTGCACTGGACCACCTGTAGGCTTCCTCGATCGATCTGAAGGGAACTTTCTTAAAGTGAGCTGTGGTCCTTGTGATGGAGCTGCCATCTGGCCTTTTGGCTACCACCCTGGTGCCTTTCCTGCACTGCACCCGCAATGGTTCTGCCTCAGGCAGGTGTGGCCTTGTTGATTGCCTCCTTTCAGACTAGTACAGAGTCTCCCACCTGTATGTCAGAAGGTTTGACGTACCTTTTGTTGTCTGCATACCCTTTCATTTGCATTTTCTTCTCAGGATCCCTCTGGAACAGTTCTTCAAAGTTATGCTCATGAGGAATTATTCCGATGGGAAGCCGACAGTTCAGTGTCTGAGTGCGTTTCTTCAAGCAGCTCCTGCCAGGTGACTGCTTCAGGCACTGAAGATTTCACAATAGCCATGATATCCTTCTCGAACTCTTCCACCGTCTCTCTTAGCTCAAATTCAACTTGGGTTTTACTGGCCTGGCTCTTTTGCGTAGCCAGTGGCTCTGGATGCCGTGAATGGTAATCTGCTTCATTGTTCTCTGCTCCCTCCTTCTTTCCGAAGCCTTGTAGGCGGACGCGTATCCTCTCTAAACGGAGTGGTGCAGTTGTCCTGTAGCCTGAAAGTAGCGGTATCAGTGGTTTGTGGTCAGTGTCAACCTCAAATGTGTCTCCCATGCCATAAAGGTACATCTGATTGGCAAAGATACCCCACTCCACAGCTTTAGCTTCCTTCTCTAGCTGTGAGTATCTGCTCTCAGTGTCAGTGAATGCTCTTGATCGATGAGTGACAGGTCGCCATCGCTTGGCCTCAGGGTCATATTGCTTCATGGTGGCTGCCATTCCACCTGGTCCTGCATCGGTCTTCAGCCTTGTCTTCCGTCGTGGATCAAAGTATGCCATCACTGTGTCGTCCGTCAGCATTTCCCAGACCCGTTCAAATGACCTTTGGCACTCTGATGTCCACTGGAACTTAGCACTCACCTTGAGTAGCTCTCTCAGCGGTGCAGTGGCCTGTGCAAATCCCTCCATGAAGTCTGCGTTTGCTCCAGCGAAGAATAGAGAGGAGCGTACCTCTGCTGCTGACTGTGGGGGACCTGCTGCCTTCAAGGCTGCTACTTTATCTGGGTCTGGTGATATTCCTTCGCTTGAGAACACCTTTCCAAAGAACGTCACAGCTCGGAGGTTGAGCCTGCTCTTCTTCAGGCTAAGTGTGAGCCCGTGCACGCGCCACAGCTTGAATATGTGCCTGAGTGCTTCGTCATGCTCCTCGGGCGTTGCGCCGAGGACTAGTATGTCATCATAGATGCTGACAGCATTTGGCTCTTGTGCTACGATCTTGCGAACCTCCTCCTTAAAGATCTCTGCCGCGCTGTTGACCCCGAAATGCAGCCTTTTAAAGCGTTTCAGCCCTCTATGCGTGTAAAATTTGGTAAGCTTCCTGCTTTCCTCGGCCAGCTCCAGCTGCATGTATCCATCGTTCATGTCTAAGTGAGAGAAATACTTGGCCCCGTTAAGTCTTGTCTCCAGCTCTCTTAAGGTGGGGATGGCATGTCTGGTTCTCTTTATGTACTTGTTGGCATCTGTCATGTCCAAGCAAGCCCTAATGTTTTCTCTGTCTTCCTTCGGAGTGAGGACGACATTGCTGCACCATTCTGTTGGTTCGTCTCCAACATCTTCTATGATATCCATTTGCTCCCACTTGTCCAGAATCTCATCAAATTTGTCTTTGAGTGGTAGAGATGTTCTTCTCTGTTTCTGCACGGCGCCTTTTGCGTCTGGGTCCGCGTGCAATTTTACCTTGACTCCTCTCAACTTTCCATTCTTGTACTCTTCGACTAGGTCATCGGTCACTTGCCGTGCCTCTCCCATGATTGGCAGTGGTGTGCTCGTGGTCAGGTCCAGGTGGTACTCCACGAGACCCATACGTTCGGCGGCCCCACGGCTTAGCAGTGCTGTGTCATCTTGACCTTTAACTACATACACCGGCTCTGCTATCTCCTTTTCTCCTCGAGCGAGTGTTGCGGTGAATTTTCCAAGCACGGGTAGCACCGGGCCTTTCCCTTCTCCGGAGTAGCTCCTGATCGCGACGCTGGTTTGCTGTAAGGGACAGTCGGCCCGAAACTTTCCATAGTGCTTTTCAGTAACTACTGTGACGCCAGCCTGCGTGTCCAAGTGTAAACTGATGGGAATGCCATTGACGTGAATGGCGACAGTTGGATTCTGTGATTTTCCTTCCTACAGCTGGTACAAGTACACATCTTCTAAATACTCCTTTTCTTGAGACCCACGGTGTGTATTGGTCTGCTGCTCACACTCCACTGCGTTGGCTCGCTTGTCTTTCCTGTCGTTGGCTGCACCCTTGTACATGCGGGCAAAGTGATTCGGGCGCCCATACTTGAGGCATCTCCTTCCAGTAGCTGGGCATGTATACTTGTTGGCAAGGCGTTTCTCTTACCGATTTCAAGTCTCCATTTTTCCGAATGATTTCATTCCGAAGCTCGACGTCGCTGGTTTTGACCACAGTCATCATGATGATTGCGTTGTCCAGTGTGATGGGGAAGTCGCAGTGAGGCGCTTGCTCTCTGCATTTCGTCTTGAAGTCAGCGAAGTACATGTCGGGTGACCATTCCGTGTTGAACCACTTGTACAACTCCAAAGTGTTGTTGCGATTCGCCTTGAAGTGTTGGTCCAGCAGCTCGATGTGCGATTTGTAATCTGTGGGCTGTTCGGGCAGTGTTTGGAGTAGCTTCTGGAGCTCTTCTCCTCCTACTAATAACAGTAAGTCTAGCTTGTCGGTAACATTGACTGCCATCCATCGAGTGGCTCGTTCGAAGCGGTCTTTCAAGAACTTCCATGTTTTCTCGCATTGCCCTGGTTCATCACTCAAACTGAAAGCGCCCACGCTTGCTCGTACGCTGGCAAGAACTCCTGACTTTCCTTTCTGACTAGTGTCGGCTTCGTCTGGCATTGTTGGTTGTTCCTCGTCGCCAATTTAGTAGACTACGGTTGCCATACTAGCTACGAAACTACAACGACAACGGTGATCGGGCCTGCGTTGGCTCAGCATGCAATGGGCCTAGAGCCCAGTCCTAACATACGATAATACAAGGTGTATAAATGGGTACTGGCAAATTTAATGCTGGTGGTAACCCTGCAGTGGATTAGCATCCCATTCAAGTGA
>NC_138147.1:15260000-15262500 GCF_964199315.1 Orbicella franksi
AGCGCATATAGTGCGGGTGTTGAGTAACTGAATAAAATGATCGCTCTATTGAAGGCATGTTTTGCATCAGCAAAAGCGCGCGCGCAAACAGTGTTCGGCCACCTTAAGTGCTATTTTTCAATATTTCTGGCGACGATTTCCGAGTACGGTCCAAAACCGTAAAAACCGTTCTGTTTCGAGTCAAATTTAGCCGTTGCGCTGAAGGAGCTGAAAAATTACGCTTTTACTCAAATACAATAAAACTTACAGATAATTTTATTTCATGTTTTTTTCTTTTAATTAACGGTAAAATATTTAAAATCAGGCTCAAGAAAAATTAATTATGATTTTTTGAAAATGCCCTACAGAGAGCCTTCGCAAAATTTTAGCGGGCATGCTGCTGGTTGAAGGAGTGTTTCTCAAAAGTATAACGTGATTTGGAACCCTGACCAATATCCATGTTTAGTACTAGGGCTAGTGTACCGGGAGCAGGAAAAAAAACTTTGGGCACTAACCTTTTGGAACTACAGGAGTACGATCAACATAGCTAATATTCAGACGCGAAAGCTTGCGTGACACAATTTCGCACCGATTATTGTTCCAAGTTTCCCACATAAATTCTTAAGTTTCCCGCATGAAATATTACCTTGAAGCAAATATTCTCAAAACGTGCTTTTTGCTCTGGATAAGGCATGAAAAGCCTTAAATTCACGAAATATTCTTCCAATTGGGAAGTTATAAGCTAAAATGAGCGGCTGCGGTTTAAGTTATCTTCTGTCTGGCCTAAAAGCTGTTTCTAAAATTCAGTTAAATAATTAAGGTTTGGACTATATTTAAAAGGACACTCATATTTAACAACTAGAACCGTTAATCATATACTTTAATGCCTAGAAAGGAAAAATTATTGTTCACTAGTGTACTTCAGCTGTAGCGAGAATCTAAAGAAAATGTAGATTTCAGTCGTCTACATTGTAGCACGCTAGAATGTCTAAGTTATTTTTAGCATGTCACGGACATTCCTACCGCGTTGTTTTAAAGTTGCAATAACAATGACTGCAAGATTTTCACGCTGAATTATACGCTTTCTGTCTTTGGCTTCATTTTCTTTGAAATAGCGTTTATCTCTTAATACAAACGTTGTTGGTTAAGTAATTCTCTTCAGCAAATTCATTCTATGCAAATGTGGTGCAGGTTTACACCGCGATGTGTCAATAGGGAGTTCATAGTTCCTGCGAGCAAAAAAAAAAAAAAGAACAGAATGGGTCCCTGGAATTCAATGTTTATTCTATTCGCTGTGTTTCCGATGGCGTGCAAGAAGGCAAATAAACTTGAGAGCGCTACTAGTTTAACACAGCTACACAAAGTTCCGCGATTCCCCACAATATATTTACAATTATTTCACGCTGTTAAAACCATTTTCGTTCACTTAGTTCAATAAAAAGAAAAAAAATGTTAAGCCGTATGTACAACGCCCAATACATTCTGAAGAAGACATTTTGTGAACTTGTTTTCCTAGCTAACGGCGACATTCACATCCTTTTAAGAATTTGGACAGGTTAACTACCAAGTTCTTTTTCCGAACTTTTGAACCAAAGAGAACTTCAAAATATCTAAGTATCTCCTTCAGCATAGCTACACTGAAACTGTCTAGTTTCTCCTCTCGTGAGAGGTCGCACAGGCAGTAGGAATCATAGCAGATTGGATGTCTAGGACCGAGTTGGGCGGCTACATTCTCTAGTACCTCATGCCTTTCTTGCTCTTCCTCTTCTGCGTACACGTCCTCTATCTGCACCTCTTGGTTCGCCTGTCTTCTACGTGTGGCCGCCAGTCTCGAGAAGAAACCTTGCACTTGACTCTTCGTTAGCCAGTCTTTTCTTTCAAACATCCGCGAACCATCTGCTTTCCTCGATGTTCTCATGTCTGCAGCCACTTTTCCGAGATCCGAGGTCGAATTTCGTGGTTAGGTACTGTTTAACCTCATCCGTAAACCGCACAGCTTGACCTCTAGGCTTGTGTAAAGCCCAGCCAAGCTGTAAGTCACTACAAGAACCAGAAGCTTCATTTTTGTCACTTTGCTCATCGCTACGTACCACAAGTGCGCAGCCGGTTTCCTCGTTGTTGTCAACAGTAAGGAATTTTTCGGCCCAGTCTCTTCTGAGTTTGTTATACACTGTTTCGGAGCCCCCGCGTACTTGGCGGTGTTCGCCGACATCAAGATGACTCTCAAGCTCACTGAATTTCTTAAACACCATCTGACATCCGGGCTCAGAGCAGAAGAAGAGACCGCTGCTTTGTTCGTCATCACTTGACGTAGCCTTATGGAATCGAGTTTCCTTGACTGCGAAAAAGTCTACATCTACAACAAGATCTGTTGGACCTTGGGGCTTTACGATGATGTCTTGATAGGGAATTACTTTACCTTTCCCTACGCCATAAGCTCTCCACACCCGAATTCCATTTAATTCAAATTTAAAGTTATGATACCTACTGAAACCATCCACTTTATTTACCTCGAGTGTTT
>NC_138147.1:15275000-15280000 GCF_964199315.1 Orbicella franksi
TTACAAGACATTATAGCACCTGATGGCAATAAATTATATATATGTAATTATATGTATTTATTTTTTTCCTGTGATAAATTAGCTAACAAGTGGGTTTGTTTATGCCACTGTGTCTCTGAATTGGCTTACTGTCGTCTACAAACCATTGGTAATATATCTTCGCTGCATCTAACTCAGATACTAGACACAAAAGCATGTATTAAAGAACAGATACATTTCTTACAAATTAATATTTATTACATTTAGTTCATCACTTAAGTTCTACAACATTGCTTTTCTCCAGTGAGAAATTTTGTGCAAAGTCTGAAGTTGTAAGTTGCAAAAACAAGTTCTGTCAGTAGTTGCGAATCACTTAAAATCAGGCTTTGGTACAGTAAACTGAATGGCAGAAAGCGAGGAAATTAGAAATTGTGATAAAAGAGGTAAAGTTGACTGAAATCTACAGACTCCTGTTTTTTAGGTTTAGGGTTAAGGTTAGGCCTAAGGGACAAGGTGGGAGGTGCGGTGGCCTTGTGGTTAGTGCGCTCAGCAATGGATCGAGCGGTCCATGTTCGAGCCCTGGTCAAGGACATTGTGTTGTGTTTTTGGGCAAGACACTTTTACTCTCACAGTGCCTCTCTCCACAAAGGTGTACATATGGGTACTGGTGAATTTAATTAATCTTGGGGGTAACTCTGTGATCAACTAGCATCCTATCCAGGGGGTAGTAGAAATACTCCTAGTCGGTTCATGCTACAGAAACCAAGATAAGCCTGGCCTGATGGGCCACTTGGCTCTATACAGACTTTACCTTTTACTTAGGGACAAGGTACTGCATCAAGTGGGGGAAGGGACAGTGGAGTCAGAACCTCCCACTTCCCATACCCTGTTCTCCCACTTCCCATACCTCTATCTCTTGACTCCCACTCTTGTTCGTCCTGCTCCTGTCCCCTGTAAATTAAGAGACTCAAAACACATCCTAGTCATTTAGCTGCACAGTCCTTAGGCATTTCCTTTTCTTTTTTTCCTTCGTTTTCAGCCTGGCTACTCTTACCCACGTCTTTCAAGTGAATGACCTATGACGTAACCACTGTCAAAGGGTTTCATTTTGAGCCTCATTTTGAGCCCAAGGGTGAATTTTTCTTTGCCCGTCGGCCTAGAAGTCTCTAAAGACACTAAATGAAAGTCAAGTAGTTGCCATATGGAGAGCATTGGTCAGTGTTCTCTCAGTTGGTGTTTTTACAGCATTGATGTTGTGGAAATCATCCATGGACAGTATCTAAAAGGACTTTTGCTGAGCCAGAATAGAAAAAAATGTACAATAGAAGAAGTTTTCTATTGGGAAATCCAGATAATAGTAATATGTAAACAAATATTAATTTTAGAAAGTTATACAGAGTCTCAGGCTCTAAGGTAATGTGGTCAGAAATTGTCTGGGTGGCCTTATAATCAGAAGATTGTTGTGTGAATACAGGGGGGATAGCCTATTTACAACTAAAAATGAAATTCATTTATTGGGTTTTAACTGGAAGTTGTCATTACCCAGATTTTATGGTATTTTTATTGTCTTACAATAACATATGCATGTATTTTTAATTATCCTTTAAACAGCTTTGTATTCCATGTCTTCTGCCATCTTTAGATAATCAGATGTCATGTACTTCTTGTGGCTTTTTCTAATAGCTAAATAGCTTTTTTTTCTAAACTCTAATAGCTATGCAACTAGTTTAAAATAATTTTCACACTTTAGAAGCGCTATAGGCAAAATACAGAACTACAACAATTCGAAATTATGACAAGAAACAAAGAAACAATAATAAACATGAAAATTTAAAATTTTATTTTCGCCATCCTCAAGCTTCCTGAAGTACAGTATGATTAAAATTGGATATTTTATGATAAAACATACCTTAGTGAATTCTTCCTCGAGTTGAGGCCAGATTTTGAACCCTTTTGGGGATTCAGTCCTACACTTGTTACACCAACGTGTCCAAGATTTATACGAAGTACTGCTTCGATTTCGGCCAACTTGGTCTATAATTCGGTGATACCGAGTGAGGACAGGATGACCGTGTTTACTTACGTGAGTGCCCCCAATCGAACACGAGCATGTCTTCCCGACGAATGTGATCGAAATGCCGTTTACATACCGATTCATACGGTTAAAGCCCATCAATTCAACAAACTTGAGAAGTTGATTTCCTCAGAACACCGTTACAGCAACACAAAAGCTGCCTAGTTTTAGCCTTAGCGCACATCGTAACGTAAATTGCCACTGGCTCGCCGCTTACGAGCATGAACTCTCACGAAACAACAACAATTTCACACCGTGTGCAAGTTCAGTTTGGCTTTGGCACAATATATAATATTAACTGAGAACTATCCAACAATGAGCGGAGTTTAAAAGCTAAGTTTACAGTGTGCGCTCTAAGTTTTGTATCTTTTTGACTGTCGATAAGGCTCGCTGCGAAGATAATGTAAAAGTTGCAGACATTTTGTAGTTTTGTTAGGGTGTACCGCTGACCAGCAAAATACTGTATCGCGCCCCAAAAAACGTATATCCGCGGTGTCTAACTAGATTGTTTAAACATAAGAATGGCCAATAAGTAGCGATCGATTGTAACATAGATCTGTGATCCAGGTTGCGTTGATTTTATTTCAAATCGACATGATTTGTAGTGTTTTGAGCTTCTGGGATCAGCGGACATGCAGATGTATGGAGACCCGTACGCTGCGGTCAGAAGGGTTAATCTGTTAATCTGTCAGCCCTATTTATAGCGCGTTTTCACGTGAAATCAACATCATTGAGCTTATAAGTTGCGTGAAATTACCATTTTGCTGTTTTCTAAGTGAAACTAGCATCCTTACCGTCAAGCGTTAATGTGAAGTCAACATTTTAACCAATTTAGACCTGAAATTAACATCATTGAGCTTATGCGCTGCGTGAAATTGACATTTTGCTGGTTTCTAAGTGAAACCAACATCCTTGCCGTCACGCGTTAACGTGAAATCAACATTTTAACCTATTTAGACCTGAAATCAACATCATTGAGTTTATGCGCTGCGTGACATTGACACTTTGCTGGTTTCTAAGTGAAACCAACATCCTTGCCGTCACGCGTTAACGTCAAATCAACATTTTAACCTATTTAGGCCTGAAATCAACATCATTGCGCTTATGCGCTGCGTGAAATTGACATTTTGTTGGTTTCTAAGTGAAATCAATCTCCTTGCCGTCACGTGTTAACGTCAAATCAACATTTTAACCTATTTAGACCTGAAATCAACATCATTGCGCTTATGCGCTGCGTGAAATTGACATTTTGCTGGTTTCTAAGTTAAACCAACATCCTTGCCTTCACGCGTTAACGTGAAATCAACATTTTAACCTATTTAGACCTGAAATCAACATCATTGAGCGTATGCGCTGCGTGACATTGACATTTTGCTGGTTTCTAAGTGAAACCAACATCCTTGCCGTCACGCGTTAACGTCAAATCAACATTTTAACCTATTTAGGCCTGAAATCAACATCATTGAGCTTATGCGCTGCGCGAAATTGACATTTTGTTGGTTTCTAAGTGAAATCAATCTCCTTGCCGTCACGCGTTAACGTCAAATCAACATTTTAACCTATTTAGACCTGAAATCAACATCATTGAGCTTATGCGCTGCGTGAAATTGACATTTTGCTGGTTTCTAAGTGAAACCAACATCCTTGCCGTCACGCGTTAACGTCAAATCAACATTTTAACCTATTTAGACCTGAAATCAACATCATTAAGCTTATGCGTTGCGTGAAATTGACATTTTGCTCGTTTCTAAGAGAAATCAATCTCCTTGCCGTCACGCGTTAATGTGAAATCAACATTTTAATCTATTTAGACCTGAAATCAACATCATTGAGCTTATGCGTTGCGTGAAATTGACATTTTGCTCGTTTCTAAGAGAAATCAACCTCCTTGCCGTCACGCGTTAACGTGAAATCAACATTTAAACCTTTTTTGACCTAAAATCAACATTTTTGAGCTTATACGTTGCGTGAAATTGACATTTTGCTGCTTTCTAAGTGAAATCAAAGTCCTTGCGGACGCGGCGGGCCGATCCTTTGTTATGATAAACCGAGGCGAGACTTTGACTTATAACAAAGGCTTGGCTTGGCTATTATAAGAAAGGATCGGCTCTGTTTATCATAACAAAGGCCCGGCTTCGTTTATTTGAAGACCTCGGCGGGAAAAGGGCGCTAGGTATTTTAATCAAAAGTGAACTTTGTCGAAAACGCTCCAAATTTCGCATGCAGTTTTGTTTAGGTATGTTTAACAATGTCCCGTAGTTTTTCCGCTAAGCTTCGCTTCGTTTTCGAGATATTGCGTATGCAGAAAAACCACTCGGTTTTCCTAGCGGCGTCTTTATAAACGAAGCAAAAACCAGCGACAAAAATACAGGACCACGTTTTTCTATTACATTGAAGACCACATGCAAAAATTCAAGCCCTTTCGCGAAAATTTTTTTCTCACCTAAATCGTCACTTAGCATATGGTTTTGCACTCACCCCTTCAATTTTGAAACCAAAAGAGCTGTTCCTCACATACATTATGTCGGCCTTAGCCGTGTGACAGCCATAGATGGTCTACATATTACTAACCTATGTGAAGATAAAATTTCTGTCAGTCCAGCTGTCGAGAAACAAATGTTACGTCTTAGGGGAGAAGGCAAACTTGATCTTTGCCTTTCTCCTATCTACACTGCTCCAGAATCGTCTATGAAGTTATCTTTTGTGAATGCACGTTCATTGCATAAGCACATTAATGATGTACTTGCAGACATAAACTACTTGAGTACAGATATTACTGTTTTTTCGGAAACAAGATTCAATGGTTCTGATAGTGATACTATGTATAAAATTGGAGAACACATTTTATTTCGAAATGATGCAGCTTCACAGCATAATGAAAGACCATATGGTGGAACTGCAGTGTATACTCGTATTGATTACTATCCTGGGTATCCATACTGCTGCA
>NC_138147.1:15285000-15317500 GCF_964199315.1 Orbicella franksi
TTGAGTGAAAGTTTACTCCAGCCAACCCTTGTTGTTATGAACCTTATGAAACAAAATATCCCCGCATTTGATTTCACCATACTCGCTGGCAACGCTGTTTTATCGGCTAGTCTAGCTTAACAGGGCTAGCGGTTTTGTGAATATCCGAAAAACTAATTTTTGATATGGGAATCGGCTTTTACTAATGAAACTACAGTTACGCTGCTACAATTTAACGTATAGAAATAAGGATGTTTCCAGTGTTCTGGTTGCTCAAAATTCACCTCGAAGAGAAATCTTGTACGACCAAAATTTGCTTCATTCGACCATAGCGTGACATCAGTTTGTCACGAATCATTTTCGAGTATCTTACATAAACTTACAACTTGAAGAAAGTGTACGATATTCATAACTTCATATTTAGTTTAGAAGCTGTGACAGTGAGAAAAACGTCTTTTGCTTTTGTTTTTTGCAGATGTAGCTGTTTTAGAGTATGTGCAGTGGCAGCAAAATTAAATTAAGCATGACATATGTAAACTCATTTGTGCAAACAAACTTAAGGTAATAAAGATAAAGGTTTGCTCAACAGAAGTGGTGCAGAAAAATTGAATGAGTATTGAAAATAAATATTTCTTTTTTTAAAATTTATTTTTTCTCTATATATTTCTTTGTCAGTCAATTGTCATAAGGCAGACAAAAGATTTCTCTACATGGCCATTCCTACTGTTGTCAATGGGTCATTGGCTGCATTGGCAATTTTTGTTTGTTTTCATAGCTCTGAAAAGAGCGGTTTGAGTGGTCCTGAAAAGAACCATTTCAATACTATATAATGTTTTCTCTGCAAAACAATATTGTCACTTTTATTTCTCATATGGCTCACTAATAATCTCAGAATGCTAAAAGCTCAAATGGATGGCAAGGTACTTAGTAAAGTCTGTGTCAGGCCAAGTGGTCCACACTGCCTGAGCACATCCATGTTTCCATAGCATGGATGAGGTGCCAGACCATTGCAGGGTTACCCCCAGCATTAAAATTCAGTGCTACCCATTTAAACACCTGGGTGGAGAGAAGCATTGCACGAGTATTGGTAACGTGTCATACCCAAGAGCACAATGTAATGAACCCAGCCAAGGCTAGATACTTCAATCTGACCGTTATTATCAATTAATGGACACTCTTGTAAGTGGACAATTCTATTAACGACAACCTTCACAAAACTCTGTTTGAACTCCCAAACAAGCTGTTTATTTACTCTTCCCCGTAAGTGGGCATTCCCATAAGCTGCCCTGGGGCCTGTTTCTCGAAGGTCCCGAAATGTTTTCACAACCGGAAACCTGTAGCAAAATCTCAAACCTTATGATTACAGATCTGTGTTATTCACATGTTAATATGGACAGAGGTTCTCTTCATACAAGAGGTTTCGGGCGTATACACCTCTCTGTTTTTGGATACAGATTAATCAAAACTGGTTTTGTGGGCCCGAAAAGTTTCCACGGGTTTCAAGAAATGGGCCCCTGGACACTTTGAGGAAGTATGATTTAGTCTTTTCCTTTACTTTATGCTTGTGTCAGCAGACACCCGATGGGCCTGACTATGAAAGATACTCAAACATAATTTTGTAAATTTTATCACTGCATTTTGTTGCAGTAATGTTTGCTGCACTTAAGATTTGCTCTTAATTATTAGTAATAGCTAGTTCTAATACTGCAGTATACAGTACTGTATTCAGTTATGGCTATAATTGCAGCATTGCACAAGGCAATAGAACAAAAAGATTTTAATATGGCAGTATTTCTTGTATTTACAATGTTTGTAGTTAGCTGGGCATCCCTTATTCATCCCTCATACCCCTAGTGGCCACTTATGAGAAACATTCTTGAAAGCAGACAGCTCTAGTTATGCACACCTTTTTTGGGTCTTGAGAGTGTCCACTTATGAGAGCTTCCACTAGCTGTACTACTTTTCTCAAACCAAATGAAAAAAAATAATATAAACATAATTACATCTCTATCGTCCACTACATTTATTTGTACATGATTTACAATTTTTTTGATTTAATTAGTTGGAAAGACAAACCTCTCAAGAGGTGGCAACTGTTTTGATGTTTGTTGCATGGTACCTTTTTTGACAATGAATGTTTTATAAATCTATCAACCTGCACTTGAACATTACTGTGTTACATCACACGTATTCATCATTCTTCTCAAAAAACAGCAAATAAAAAATACATATTCTTGAAAGCAACAACGGTTCTTGCAAGCAATATTTTGTGACAACTGTTTTTCTGAAGAAGGAAAGATAAAGTGTTATCCATAAAAGAGTTTCTGCTTTCAAACACAATAACAAAAATTGCATGTAGTAATGGAATAATAATTGTAATTATAGTTAGATAAAAGGGATGCTTGAAATTGGTTAGTACAACAGCTCACTTTATGTGTACCTCAATGCCATTTTTGATGTAACTTCCCTATCTTGCAAATGCTCATAAAAACAGAGAAAGATTCAGAGTGGAAAGTGCAATTTTTACAGATCGATATGTAACATCTATTGAATAAATTAAAAAGATATAACAAACTCCTTTTTTACTATAAAACCCCTGCACTCTTGTTAATTAACTTACAGCAGCACTTTCTACACACTGCCCCTTTTCTAAACTTTACGTAAGCCCTGTTAGAACGCGTTTTTGCACTTGTTGCGGAACATTTTTCCACCCTACAACCAGTTACAAGAAGCCACGAGGGAAACAGTTGCTCGCCAGTAAAAAGGAAGACGGTAACCTGTGAAAAGTTTGAGCTTTTCCACCCTACATTTTCCTGCCATTCTAAAAAAGAAGACAAAGCAAAAAACCGCAACATTAACCTAAAACTCTAGAACAAGCGACGAAGCAATGATGAATTAGCTCCATTGGACGCCATCTTTGATTTTAAGATTTCGGCAGCGCGCGCTCAGTAAGAGTCTGAGTACCAGGGTAAAAATTCAGCCAATCAGACAAAAGTCTCCCTTGCTCATTAACTCACTTTCTGATCCTCTCTGATCGACACCGCGGAAATACGTTTCTTGACGTCACAGTAACTGGTCAGTGGTCATCACCATCGGGCTGTGTTGTCCTTCGATCGATCAGTTCTCTGGGATCGGTGTTTTGCTTCGTTTTAAGGTTGAAAATATCCTTGATACTTCTCGTTATTGGTGAGCTTGACGCCCTTTAATACTCAAGCAATGTTCCTAAAGAATAGTGGTACAGGGGAGTCATTTTGTGTGGAGTAATGTGTAGTTTGCTGACTCGAGCCAGCTTGAGCGGACGAAGCGTGGATAGCGTTGCTTCAGCCGCCCTCGCCTCAGAATTGTCAAAATCAACGATGGGTATCCAAGAAAGCAGAAGATTGGTCCTGTATGCAGGTTTTGCAAGGATTTTGAAGACTGGTTGGATTTAAAGTGTAATTTGCGCGAAATGGTTAAGGTATTACATGTAAGTCGGGACCGTTTTATTCACACTCACTTTGGCTAGACGTGTGGTGCTTGTTCATTGAGATTATATTTCGCAACGCGTCCAAGAAACTTTGATAAGAATTTGTCTTTAAAGACTGGCGTTTTGGCGTTTCTATCACCTTTCTAACTTTCTGCGCCTTTTGGAACGGGTGAAATAAATTTTTTGTACCTGTTGTTTGCTGTCAGAATAAAACATTTGTTACATTTGTTCATTTCATTCACAAGATATTTCTGTATCATTAAAGATTGTTTAAGCTTACATTCATATAATGGTGGCGTTTGCGAAGGAAGTAGAAATCGAAAATATTGTGATTTGTTGGCCGCAGTGAACGCTAGAAATACTGAAAACATTCAAGACCGCTCAATATGTTCGATTCATTGACAATTTTTCCTTGCTTTAGGTCTTTTTTGTTTACATCGATTAAATGTTGATAGTACATGGAAATTTTCAAGACCGTTTCCTTGCACATGTATGCACATGTAACTAAATATTTTAAAATGCCCAAACACCTGTATTTTTTTTACAAGAAACCGCTTCCACTTATGGAATGTGGTCAAGTTTCACTTCTTTTGATGCTGAAAAGACATTCAACATTTCAGAGAGGCAGTAATCAACTCCTCAATGAAACCCACTAGTTTATTTTGTTTACTCAGTCATTTGAAGCTTTTCGATTTATATTTCCCTATCTTACATGTGCATTTTATCAACTTATATAAATAATTGACTGTTGTTGTTTTTCCTTTCATTTAATTTAATTCAGATGAGCTTTGCTCAATCACTACAAAATAATTTTTACATTGCAATCATACATGTACATATCACATGCTTTGAATCAATATGAAATTAATTATGATCCTCTTAGTAATAATATTGTATCATCCTCCCTTCTGTAAGATTCTTACTTAACTTGTAACCACTTTATTACAAGACATTATAGCACCTGATGGCAATAAATTATATATGTGTAATTATATGTATTTATTGTTTTTCCTGTGATAAATTGGCTAACAGGTGGGTTTGTTTATGCCACTGTGTCTCTGAATTGGCTTACTGTCGTCTACAAACCATTGGTAATATATCTTCGCTGCATCTAACTCAGATACTAGACACAAAAGCATGTATTAAAGAACAGATGCATTTCTTACAAATTAATATTTATTACATTTAGTTCATCACTTAAGTTCTACAACATTGCTTTTCTCCAGTGAGAAATTTTGTGCAAAGTCTGAAGTTGTAAGTTGCAAAAACAAGGTCCATCAGTAGTTGCGAATCACTTAAAATCAGGCCTTGGTACAGTAAACTGAATGGCAGAAAACGAGGAAATTAGAAATTGTCTCAAATACACAAGTGATAAAAGAGGTAAAGTTGACTGAAATCTACAGACTCCTGTTTTTTAGGTTTAGGGTTAAGGTTAGGCCTAAGGGACAAGGTGGGAGGTGCGGTGGCCTTGTGGTTAGTGTGCTCAGCAATGGATTGAGCGGTCCGTGTTCGAGCCCTGGTCAAGGACATTGTGTTGTTGTCGCGTACCCAAGTACATGGGGAACGGTAAGCGTCAACCACAGCGTACAAAACTTGATTTTTAAATTACTTTAATGAATCAGCTATCGTACACGTGCGGTGAAAACTACAAGGCAAATTTGATTGCGTAATCAGAAACGAACCTAAATAAATAACAAGCGAAAATAGAAATCATAAAAAGCAAAAAAGCGATCAATATGTACAATAGAAACTCACGTCTGATCCTGCGTTAGCGAGGTAAACACATAGACTCCAAGAAAATAACTCAAACTCCTGACTCCTAAACACTCGGATGACCCCGATACTGAGATGACTGCGTGAGTTATGTAAGCGACTGGCTTTTAAAGTAAATTGATAGCTAAATCACATGATATAAAACGCTCTGATTAATGATTAAAGGGCACGAACAATGAAACGATAGAAACGATAATAAAACTAAACAGAGCTGCAATGATAGAGTAAACAAAACGATCTCTTATACTTTGAGCGTTCAGCACACTCCTCGCCCAAGGATTCTAATCCTTGTTACTTATTTGTTGCATGTCACTATTCAGTTTGGTTTTGGATCAACTTCTTCTCTGTCATCAGGCAATAGTAGGACAAGCTCCTTGATGGGTCGTAGGTAGGTCTTCCTTTCTCCGTCTCTAACAACGTCAACTTTAACCTTTCTAACTCTGTCATCCTCACTTCTTATGGCCTCTGAGATTCGTCCCAGTGGCCAGTCGTTGCGGTGCTGTGACTCGTCTCGCATGAGGACGACATCTCCGACGCGTAGGTCTCGCTGCATCTCTGTCCACTTCCGTCGGGGCTGCAAGCTTTGTAGGTACTCCCGTCGCCATCTCGTCCAAAACTGATCTGCTAGGAACTGAACACGTCTCCAGCGACGACGAGCGTATATGTCAGGGCGTAGGAACTGACCTGGAGGGGGTCCAGCTGGGCGTGTTTTCATTGTCAGTAACATCGCAGGAGACAGAGGTAGTGGGTCGTCTGGGTCGGATGGCAGCGCAGATATGGGTCTGGCGTTAACGATGGCTACCACCTCAGCCATCAGTGTGATAAGCAACTCGTGTGTCAGCTGAGGCCTGCCCAGTTCGGCAAACATAGCATCTAATACTCGACGGATGGTATTGATTTGCCTTTCCCACACGCCGCCAAAATGTGATGCGTGGGGAGGGTTAAACTCCCATTTGCATCCGTACTCCGTCACAAATTTCTCCACTTTCTTGTCGTTGAGCTCCGACACTGCTTCTCCAAGCTCTGCTTTGGCTCCGATGAAGTTAGTTCCTCTGTCGCACCTAAGAAGCGTAGCATGGCCTCGTAGCGCGAAGAATCTCCTCAGTGCGCAGATAAAGGCGCTGGCATCCATGGCTTCTAGGACTTCAATGTGTATGGCTCTACTGCTGAGGCACGTGAAGACCAGACCCCAGCGTTTAGCATTCGCGGTCCCTCCTCTTGTTTTACGCGTTTGCACCGCCCAAGGGCCGAAAACATCGAAGCCCACGTTAGTGAAGGGAGGACAGACTTCAGTCCTATCAGGCGGAAGGTCTGCCATGCGCTGCTCCAGTGGTGGTCCTCTTAGCTTCTTGCAGGGAACACAAGCTCCGACGACTTTCGTCACAGTGTCATGACCTCCGATGAGCCAGAATCCTGCCTGTCGAATGGCTCCTCCGGTAATCTGTCTTCCTTGGTGGTGCACCTGGAGGTGGTGGTGTTTTGCTACAAGCCGTGACACATGGTGATTCTTTGGCAGTATGATTGGGTGTTTCTCTCCGTACTCCATCTCTGCTCTCCTTAATCTGCCTCCGACGCGCAGGATCCCGTAGTTGTCAAGGAACGGGTCAAGGTGGTACAGATGTGAGCCTTTGAGGGATTTCTTTGCGCCGTGCTGAACTTCTCTCGGTAGCTCGGGCTCCGTCCTGGCATCTCGCAACAACTCCCTAAATGCTGCTCTCTGTGTGGTGCTTATTATGACGCGCAGAGCTTGATCCCACTCCTCGACTGTTGGAGGTCTACGTTTGCCCGGTCCTTTAGGCACTTCACTCCTAGGGTTAACTCCTCGTGCTTTGGAGTCTCTACGGCGTTTGAATTCTCTTGCCACAACGATAAGATTGGCGACTGCGCGCTGCAGGGACCTTAAGGAAGAGAACCTCTGGAATCTTTTTGCCCAAACGTCTGATTCTTCGCCTCTTTTATCCATTGTGACTTTGGCCCTGAGCACTCCCTTGCGAACTTCAGGATCACTCGCGTCGAGTGTGAACGTTTCATCCGGTCGTGGGGTACCTTGTGGTCTTTTAAGGAATCCTGGCCCTCCGAGCCAGGTCGATGCCATTAACTTGTCAGGGGGAACTCCGCGCGTGGCCAAATCTGCTGGATTCTGCTCGCTCTCCACATATCTCCACTGCTCTGGGGTAGACAGACTTCTGATTAGCTGTACTCGGTTGGCCACATAGACGTAAAACCAGCGGCTTTCGTTTGTGATGTAGCCTAGCACTACTTTCGAGTCGGTGTAGTATGTCACCTCCGAGATCTTTACGTCAATTTCTTTGATAACTCTCTGAGCTGCTTGAACTGCTAGCACCGCTCCGCACAGTTCGAGTCGTGGGATGCTTGTAGGGTTTACGGGGGCAACCTTGGCTTGACCGTAGACGAGAGACGTGGACATCTCGTTTACTTCGTTGAACTGGCGGAGGTAGACTGCAGCTCCAATGGCGTCCTGACTCGCGTCAGAAAAGGCGTGTAGTTCCACTCTGGTCACGGTGCCAAATTCCTTTGGGTGGTAACAGCGGGGGACAGATAGGTGCTGTAACTCCAGGAGAGAATCTCTCCAGCACGTCCACCGGTTCATCATTGCGGTAGGAAGAGGGTCGTCCCAGGCTAAGGGGGTTTTGTTCTCGGCTCTTCGCTCCCCCATGAATACGAGCTGCTGTAGTATTTTTCTCCCCTCGAGTATGGCAGGTACCGCAAAACCGAGCGGGTCATACACAGAGTTGACAATAGACAAGACTCCTCTCCTGGTGAATGGTTTCTCCGGTGAACACACCTTGAAGGTGAAGGCATCCGTCTCCAAATCCCAGAAAACTCCTAGCGACCGTTGCGCGGGCAGACTGTCGCTGCGCAGGTCGAGGTCACGCACATCCTTTGCTCGGTCCTCAGCGGGAAAGGCTTCCATGACTTCCACCGAATTTGACACGACTTTGTGTAGTCGTAGCTTAGCTGTGGCTAGGGTGGCTTGTGCACCTTTCACCAAGTCTATCGCTCCTTGGGCGGTCGTCAGCGAAGCCAAACCATCATCGACGTAGAAATTGCGGCATATAAAATTCTTGGCCTCCTCGCCGTACTTCTCCTCGCCGTCTACCGCCGTTCTGCGAAGTCCATACGTGGCGACTGCGGGGCTCGGTCCATTGCCAAACAGGTGGACGTTCATGCGATATTCTGTGACGGGTTTCGACGGGTCATTATCCTCGAACCACAGGAAACGAAGGAAGTCTCTGTGTGCCGGGTCTACGTGGAATGAATGGAACATTTGTTCGACGTCGCACATGACGGCAACATTCTCCTTGCGGAAACGCATTAGAACTCCAATGACGTTGTTCATCAAGTCAGGGCCAGGTAAAAGCACTTTGTTTAACGACACTCCTCTAAACTCGCAACTCGAGTCGAACACAACGCGAATAGTGTGCTTTGTGTTATGGTAGGTCGCGAAATGCGGTAAGTACCAAGAACGCCCAGGGGGAGGCGGAGCGTCATCGCGCGGGACAGGAGAGGCGTGGCCCTTCTCGATTATCTTGCCCATGAACTCCAGGTAGTCCGCTTTCATTTCAGGTTTCCTGTTGAACGTCTTAAGAAGCCCTTGTAGGCGTTGCATGGCTTGGGCTCGGTTGTCTGGCATTGTCTGGCGTTCATCACGAAATGGCAAGGGCATTTCCCAGTTACCACTTGCGTTCTTGTGTATCCCTCTCTCCATAATCTCTAGAAAGGCGCGGTCCTCGTGGGAGAGACTGGGCTCGTTGTCGTTTCGCGTAGTCTTGAAGATACTATCAGGGGGGCGCTCCAAAGGGGGGTCTGTGATCTTGAATTGGTTGGGGCAGGGCACCAGTTCGTAGCTTCCGTCTCCAGGCTCCTTCTCTCTCCATGTATTAGTGGACAGATTTGTGAGGCGGGCGAGAATGTGCGCAGGGCCACTAGGGAAGTCGAGGCACATCTGACCACTGATAGTCCAGCCGAGGGCCAGTCGCTGCCCCCAGGGTGCTCCTCTCGGGCCATTCCTGGATTCCCTAACCTTTAACAGTTCTGGTGCGTCCCGGCCGATTAGCAAGTGAACTTTGGCAGTCTCATCTAGGGGAGGTATTTCGCTAGCTATGGCCGTCAAGTGCGGGAACCTCCTCGCCATGCTTGGGGTTGGAATCTCACGTTTGTCCTGTGGGATGGTATCGCACTCGGTGAGGGTAGGCAAGACAAACTCTGCTCCACTGATAGACCGTACTGTGATGCCAGCTACTCGCCGGCCGTATTTCTCCTCTCTCTCACCGCTGCATGTGGATAGGAAGTATTTCTCTAGGGGCCCACCTGCTCCGAGGTCGTCGGCTAATTCGCTGGTGACGAGAGAGCTGTTGCTCTGCTCATCGACGATGGCGTAGACACGCTTGGTAAGGTGTGGGCTACGCTGGCTATAGACGTCCACCAGCAGGGTTTTGCTGCAAGACACACCTCCTGTAGGTTCACAGAGTGCAGTGCATTTCGCGCTGACTGCTTCATTCTCCAGTTTGGGGGGCGGCTGTTTCTCCTTGTGCAGTAAGGCACTATGGCGCTTGTCCCCACAGATCGTGCACTGTATAGGCGTGTTGCACTCGCTTGCAATGTGAGCGTTGCTGAAACAGCGAAAGCACAGGCGCGCGTCCATTATCCACTGCGTGCGTTCTTCCAGTGTTTTTGCAGCGAAGGCCTTGCACTCCGATAGGTTGTGCGCGCTGCTTTCGTGATATGGACAATGCTTACTCCTTGTCTCTCTCTTTCCGGGATTCTCCTTCTTCTCTTTTCCGGGAACTTCGTTGTTTTCAGCCGGGGATCGAATGCCTGTCTTGAACGATTTATGATCTCGCTCCCTGCGTTGTTTTGGCGGGGGAACGTGGGCACCATCCTTACCAGCGAGGATGTTCGGATTGTTCTTGGTCCTGGCTTGTTCCTGAACAATTTTGGAGAATCTGGAGAAGGGGGGGTACATTCCTCGGTGGCTGTCGGAATAATTCGCGATTTCTTTCTCCCATTTAGTGCGGACGAATTGTGGTAGTTTCTCGGCTATTGGTTGGATAGCGCTCGGGTAGTTAAGGCATGCGAGTCCCGGGAGAAATGTCACTTGACTTTCGATGTCAGCACAAAGATCTGCGAACTGTTGCAGTTTATCGTTTTCGTGCTCGCTGAACGTCACTGTGTTTCGCAGGCGCTCTAGCAGTTTGTTACTGATAACCGCAGCGCTTCCAAATCGCTTCTCAAGTTCCGCCCACAAATCCCTTAGCAACGCGACGGGATCGCGCATTTGTCGCTTTCTGTAATTGTCAACCAAGCGCTGTGGTGCTCCGCTAGTGAAACTTCTTAAGTAGTTAATTTCCTGAGTTGGGGACACATCAGTATCCATTAGCATGGCTTTAAAGGCACTCCTCCAAGGGTGAAAAAGGGTAGGGTCCCCCGAGAACACATCAGGTTGGCATTTCGGGAGATTTTGCCTAGCCAGACCAGCTACTATTTGTTGGTTCACGGCTGTGAGAGAGTCAATTAGCTGACTTCCGGTCATATCTTTGAACGGAGTTGAAGCTATGAGTGGCTGTCGATGGAAGGCAGTGTTTCGATGCTCTCTGTGATCTTCGTTAGTTAAATTCTGGTCTGGCGGATCTGGGTTCGGGAGGAGGGGAATTCGCTGTTGAGGTGTTTTTTCCGATGTCTTTAATTTTGGGGCGGCGGACAATAGTGGCTTTGTTGTCTCTGACGCGCTTAGCGGATCATATTCGCGCTCGTGGCGAAATGAGTTTCCCGTGGGTAGGGGGTCAGGCGTGGGAGAAGAGTGAACCCATTGTGAAGTGCGCTGCTCTGTCTTAATTTTGGGAACTTTGAACTCTGGCAATTCTGACTCCCTTTCTAAGTCTTCTTCCAATAGGGCGTTCTCAAAAACTTTGAGCTTAGCATTTGCTATCGCGGCTTTTTTATCCGCTCCTAAGATCGCCATCTCGGACTCAAACCGTGCATTCTCTTGTTGACGAATTCTTTCTGCCTCTGCGTCGCGCGTCCTGCGCTCGAGTTCTTTTTGCGCTATTAGCCGCGTGTATTGAGCTTCTTCTTTCGCTGCTTTAGCATCGGCTAGCGCTCGCAACCTAGCGATTGTACTGCTAGTTTTCGAGACTGATGAACGGCGCGAGGAGTGACGAGAAGAGACAGATCGTAACTCCAACAATTTGCTGGATTGTCTACTAATTCTATTTTTTAACTTCTCTACAAGTAAGAGGGCCCTTTCTAAGATATGGTTCTCTTCATCGAGGTGAGCTTCTCCTACGTGATCTTCGTGTGAACCTTGGCCGTACAGGTCAAGCAACTCCTTCAACAGCTTTCCGAATTCTTCCGAGGCGACTGCGAGTTCACGCGCGACGGTCTCGATTTCGCTGTCTTCGCTTAACTCTTCTACCGATTTCATTACACTAAGGAGCCTTTTACGAGATTTCGTAATTTCCCTTCGTTTATCTTCAACGGCGTTTTGCAGGGCCTTCGGTGTCAATTTTATTCCCCTTTTACTTCTAGCTCCGGTCTCATTGGTTCCGCCGACATTTGGCGGTTCTGCATCTCGGCTTGCCATCGTTGCTGGCTCCGTATTTAAATAGTAAGATACGGCTTACCTCCTTTCGTCGATCGCAGGATCAGACTTTTCACTGTCGCGTACCCAAGTACATGGGGAACGGTAAGCGTCAACCACAGCGTACAAAACTTGATTTTTAAATTACTTTAATGAATCAGCTATCGTACACGTGCGGTGAAAACTACAAGGCAAATTTGATTGCGTAATCAGAAACGAACCTAAATAAATAACAAGCGAAAATAGAAATCATAAAAAGCAAAAAAGCGATCAATATGTACAATAGAAACTCACGTCTGATCCTGCGTTAGCGAGGTAAACACATAGACTCCAAGAAAATAACTCAAACTCCTGACTCCTAAACACTCGGATGACCCCGATACTGAGATGACTGCGTGAGTTATGTAAGCGACTGGCTTTTAAAGTAAATTGATAGCTAAATCACATGATATAAAACGCTCTGATTAATGATTAAAGGGCACGAACAATGAAACGATAGAAACGATAATAAAACTAAACAGAGCTGCAATGATAGAGTAAACAAAACGATCTCTTATACTTTGAGCGTTCAGCACACTCCTCGCCCAAGGATTCTAATCCTTGTTACTTATTTGTTGCATGTCACTATTCAGTTTGGTTTTGGATCAACTTCTTCTCTGTCATCAGGCAATAGTAGGACAAGCTCCTTGATGGGTCGTAGGTAGGTCTTCCTTTCTCCGTCTCTAACAACGTCAACTTTAACCTTTCTAACTCTGTCATCCTCACTTCTTATGGCCTCTGAGATTCGTCCCAGTGGCCAGTCGTTGCGGTGCTGTGACTCGTCTCGCATGAGGACGACATCTCCGACGCGTAGGTCTCGCTGCATCTCTGTCCACTTCCGTCGGGGCTGCAAGCTTTGTAGGTACTCCCGTCGCCATCTCGTCCAAAACTGATCTGCTAGGAACTGAACACGTCTCCAGCGACGACGAGCGTATATGTCAGGGCGTAGGAACTGACCTGGAGGGGGTCCAGCTGGGCGTGTTTTCATTGTCAGTAACATCGCAGGAGACAGAGGTAGTGGGTCGTCTGGGTCGGATGGCAGCGCAGATATGGGTCTGGCGTTAACGATGGCTACCACCTCAGCCATCAGTGTGATAAGCAACTCGTGTGTCAGCTGAGGCCTGCCCAGTTCGGCAAACATAGCATCTAATACTCGACGGATGGTATTGATTTGCCTTTCCCACACGCCGCCAAAATGTGATGCGTGGGGAGGGTTAAACTCCCATTTGCATCCGTACTCCGTCACAAATTTCTCCACTTTCTTGTCGTTGAGCTCCGACACTGCTTCTCCAAGCTCTGCTTTGGCTCCGATGAAGTTAGTTCCTCTGTCGCACCTAAGAAGCGTAGCATGGCCTCGTAGCGCGAAGAATCTCCTCAGTGCGCAGATAAAGGCGCTGGCATCCATGGCTTCTAGGACTTCAATGTGTATGGCTCTACTGCTGAGGCACGTGAAGACCAGACCCCAGCGTTTAGCATTCGCGGTCCCTCCTCTTGTTTTACGCGTTTGCACCGCCCAAGGGCCGAAAACATCGAAGCCCACGTTAGTGAAGGGAGGACAGACTTCAGTCCTATCAGGCGGAAGGTCTGCCATGCGCTGCTCCAGTGGTGGTCCTCTTAGCTTCTTGCAGGGAACACAAGCTCCGACGACTTTCGTCACAGTGTCATGACCTCCGATGAGCCAGAATCCTGCCTGTCGAATGGCTCCTCCGGTAATCTGTCTTCCTTGGTGGTGCACCTGGAGGTGGTGGTGTTTTGCTACAAGCCGTGACACATGGTGATTCTTTGGCAGTATGATTGGGTGTTTCTCTCCGTACTCCATCTCTGCTCTCCTTAATCTGCCTCCGACGCGCAGGATCCCGTAGTTGTCAAGGAACGGGTCAAGGTGGTACAGATGTGAGCCTTTGAGGGATTTCTTTGCGCCGTGCTGAACTTCTCTCGGTAGCTCGGGCTCCGTCCTGGCATCTCGCAACAACTCCCTAAATGCTGCTCTCTGTGTGGTGCTTATTATGACGCGCAGAGCTTGATCCCACTCCTCGACTGTTGGAGGTCTACGTTTGCCCGGTCCTTTAGGCACTTCACTCCTAGGGTTAACTCCTCGTGCTTTGGAGTCTCTACGGCGTTTGAATTCTCTTGCCACAACGATAAGATTGGCGACTGCGCGCTGCAGGGACCTTAAGGAAGAGAACCTCTGGAATCTTTTTGCCCAAACGTCTGATTCTTCGCCTCTTTTATCCATTGTGACTTTGGCCCTGAGCACTCCCTTGCGAACTTCAGGATCACTCGCGTCGAGTGTGAACGTTTCATCCGGTCGTGGGGTACCTTGTGGTCTTTTAAGGAATCCTGGCCCTCCGAGCCAGGTCGATGCCATTAACTTGTCAGGGGGAACTCCGCGCGTGGCCAAATCTGCTGGATTCTGCTCGCTCTCCACATATCTCCACTGCTCTGGGGTAGACAGACTTCTGATTAGCTGTACTCGGTTGGCCACATAGACGTAAAACCAGCGGCTTTCGTTTGTGATGTAGCCTAGCACTACTTTCGAGTCGGTGTAGTATGTCACCTCCGAGATCTTTACGTCAATTTCTTTGATAACTCTCTGAGCTGCTTGAACTGCTAGCACCGCTCCGCACAGTTCGAGTCGTGGGATGCTTGTAGGGTTTACGGGGGCAACCTTGGCTTGACCGTAGACGAGAGACGTGGACATCTCGTTTACTTCGTTGAACTGGCGGAGGTAGACTGCAGCTCCAATGGCGTCCTGACTCGCGTCAGAAAAGGCGTGTAGTTCCACTCTGGTCACGGTGCCAAATTCCTTTGGGTGGTAACAGCGGGGGACAGATAGGTGCTGTAACTCCAGGAGAGAATCTCTCCAGCACGTCCACCGGTTCATCATTGCGGTAGGAAGAGGGTCGTCCCAGGCTAAGGGGGTTTTGTTCTCGGCTCTTCGCTCCCCCATGAATACGAGCTGCTGTAGTATTTTTCTCCCCTCGAGTATGGCAGGTACCGCAAAACCGAGCGGGTCATACACAGAGTTGACAATAGACAAGACTCCTCTCCTGGTGAATGGTTTCTCCGGTGAACACACCTTGAAGGTGAAGGCATCCGTCTCCAAATCCCAGAAAACTCCTAGCGACCGTTGCGCGGGCAGACTGTCGCTGCGCAGGTCGAGGTCACGCACATCCTTTGCTCGGTCCTCAGCGGGAAAGGCTTCCATGACTTCCACCGAATTTGACACGACTTTGTGTAGTCGTAGCTTAGCTGTGGCTAGGGTGGCTTGTGCACCTTTCACCAAGTCTATCGCTCCTTGGGCGGTCGTCAGCGAAGCCAAACCATCATCGACGTAGAAATTGCGGCATATAAAATTCTTGGCCTCCTCGCCGTACTTCTCCTCGCCGTCTACCGCCGTTCTGCGAAGTCCATACGTGGCGACTGCGGGGCTCGGTCCATTGCCAAACAGGTGGACGTTCATGCGATATTCTGTGACGGGTTTCGACGGGTCATTATCCTCGAACCACAGGAAACGAAGGAAGTCTCTGTGTGCCGGGTCTACGTGGAATGAATGGAACATTTGTTCGACGTCGCACATGACGGCAACATTCTCCTTGCGGAAACGCATTAGAACTCCAATGACGTTGTTCATCAAGTCAGGGCCAGGTAAAAGCACTTTGTTTAACGACACTCCTCTAAACTCGCAACTCGAGTCGAACACAACGCGAATAGTGTGCTTTGTGTTATGGTAGGTCGCGAAATGCGGTAAGTACCAAGAACGCCCAGGGGGAGGCGGAGCGTCATCGCGCGGGACAGGAGAGGCGTGGCCCTTCTCGATTATCTTGCCCATGAACTCCAGGTAGTCCGCTTTCATTTCAGGTTTCCTGTTGAACGTCTTAAGAAGCCCTTGTAGGCGTTGCATGGCTTGGGCTCGGTTGTCTGGCATTGTCTGGCGTTCATCACGAAATGGCAAGGGCATTTCCCAGTTACCACTTGCGTTCTTGTGTATCCCTCTCTCCATAATCTCTAGAAAGGCGCGGTCCTCGTGGGAGAGACTGGGCTCGTTGTCGTTTCGCGTAGTCTTGAAGATACTATCAGGGGGGCGCTCCAAAGGGGGGTCTGTGATCTTGAATTGGTTGGGGCAGGGCACCAGTTCGTAGCTTCCGTCTCCAGGCTCCTTCTCTCTCCATGTATTAGTGGACAGATTTGTGAGGCGGGCGAGAATGTGCGCAGGGCCACTAGGGAAGTCGAGGCACATCTGACCACTGATAGTCCAGCCGAGGGCCAGTCGCTGCCCCCAGGGTGCTCCTCTCGGGCCATTCCTGGATTCCCTAACCTTTAACAGTTCTGGTGCGTCCCGGCCGATTAGCAAGTGAACTTTGGCAGTCTCATCTAGGGGAGGTATTTCGCTAGCTATGGCCGTCAAGTGCGGGAACCTCCTCGCCATGCTTGGGGTTGGAATCTCACGTTTGTCCTGTGGGATGGTATCGCACTCGGTGAGGGTAGGCAAGACAAACTCTGCTCCACTGATAGACCGTACTGTGATGCCAGCTACTCGCCGGCCGTATTTCTCCTCTCTCTCACCGCTGCATGTGGATAGGAAGTATTTCTCTAGGGGCCCACCTGCTCCGAGGTCGTCGGCTAATTCGCTGGTGACGAGAGAGCTGTTGCTCTGCTCATCGACGATGGCGTAGACACGCTTGGTAAGGTGTGGGCTACGCTGGCTATAGACGTCCACCAGCAGGGTTTTGCTGCAAGACACACCTCCTGTAGGTTCACAGAGTGCAGTGCATTTCGCGCTGACTGCTTCATTCTCCAGTTTGGGGGGCGGCTGTTTCTCCTTGTGCAGTAAGGCACTATGGCGCTTGTCCCCACAGATCGTGCACTGTATAGGCGTGTTGCACTCGCTTGCAATGTGAGCGTTGCTGAAACAGCGAAAGCACAGGCGCGCGTCCATTATCCACTGCGTGCGTTCTTCCAGTGTTTTTGCAGCGAAGGCCTTGCACTCCGATAGGTTGTGCGCGCTGCTTTCGTGATATGGACAATGCTTACTCCTTGTCTCTCTCTTTCCGGGATTCTCCTTCTTCTCTTTTCCGGGAACTTCGTTGTTTTCAGCCGGGGATCGAATGCCTGTCTTGAACGATTTATGATCTCGCTCCCTGCGTTGTTTTGGCGGGGGAACGTGGGCACCATCCTTACCAGCGAGGATGTTCGGATTGTTCTTGGTCCTGGCTTGTTCCTGAACAATTTTGGAGAATCTGGAGAAGGGGGGGTACATTCCTCGGTGGCTGTCGGAATAATTCGCGATTTCTTTCTCCCATTTAGTGCGGACGAATTGTGGTAGTTTCTCGGCTATTGGTTGGATAGCGCTCGGGTAGTTAAGGCATGCGAGTCCCGGGAGAAATGTCACTTGACTTTCGATGTCAGCACAAAGATCTGCGAACTGTTGCAGTTTATCGTTTTCGTGCTCGCTGAACGTCACTGTGTTTCGCAGGCGCTCTAGCAGTTTGTTACTGATAACCGCAGCGCTTCCAAATCGCTTCTCAAGTTCCGCCCACAAATCCCTTAGCAACGCGACGGGATCGCGCATTTGTCGCTTTCTGTAATTGTCAACCAAGCGCTGTGGTGCTCCGCTAGTGAAACTTCTTAAGTAGTTAATTTCCTGAGTTGGGGACACATCAGTATCCATTAGCATGGCTTTAAAGGCACTCCTCCAAGGGTGAAAAAGGGTAGGGTCCCCCGAGAACACATCAGGTTGGCATTTCGGGAGATTTTGCCTAGCCAGACCAGCTACTATTTGTTGGTTCACGGCTGTGAGAGAGTCAATTAGCTGACTTCCGGTCATATCTTTGAACGGAGTTGAAGCTATGAGTGGCTGTCGATGGAAGGCAGTGTTTCGATGCTCTCTGTGATCTTCGTTAGTTAAATTCTGGTCTGGCGGATCTGGGTTCGGGAGGAGGGGAATTCGCTGTTGAGGTGTTTTTTCCGATGTCTTTAATTTTGGGGCGGCGGACAATAGTGGCTTTGTTGTCTCTGACGCGCTTAGCGGATCATATTCGCGCTCGTGGCGAAATGAGTTTCCCGTGGGTAGGGGGTCAGGCGTGGGAGAAGAGTGAACCCATTGTGAAGTGCGCTGCTCTGTCTTAATTTTGGGAACTTTGAACTCTGGCAATTCTGACTCCCTTTCTAAGTCTTCTTCCAATAGGGCGTTCTCAAAAACTTTGAGCTTAGCATTTGCTATCGCGGCTTTTTTATCCGCTCCTAAGATCGCCATCTCGGACTCAAACCGTGCATTCTCTTGTTGACGAATTCTTTCTGCCTCTGCGTCGCGCGTCCTGCGCTCGAGTTCTTTTTGCGCTATTAGCCGCGTGTATTGAGCTTCTTCTTTCGCTGCTTTAGCATCGGCTAGCGCTCGCAACCTAGCGATTGTACTGCTAGTTTTCGAGACTGATGAACGGCGCGAGGAGTGACGAGAAGAGACAGATCGTAACTCCAACAATTTGCTGGATTGTCTACTAATTCTATTTTTTAACTTCTCTACAAGTAAGAGGGCCCTTTCTAAGATATGGTTCTCTTCATCGAGGTGAGCTTCTCCTACGTGATCTTCGTGTGAACCTTGGCCGTACAGGTCAAGCAACTCCTTCAACAGCTTTCCGAATTCTTCCGAGGCGACTGCGAGTTCACGCGCGACGGTCTCGATTTCGCTGTCTTCGCTTAACTCTTCTACCGATTTCATTACACTAAGGAGCCTTTTACGAGATTTCGTAATTTCCCTTCGTTTATCTTCAACGGCGTTTTGCAGGGCCTTCGGTGTCAATTTTATTCCCCTTTTACTTCTAGCTCCGGTCTCATTGGTTCCGCCGACATTTGGCGGTTCTGCATCTCGGCTTGCCATCGTTGCTGGCTCCGTATTTAAATAGTAAGATACGGCTTACCTCCTTTCGTCGATCGCAGGATCAGACTTTTCACTGTCGCGTACCCAAGTACATGGGGAACGGTAAGCGTCAACCACAGCGTACAAAACTTGATTTTTAAATTACTTTAATGAATCAGCTATCGTACACGTGCGGTGAAAACTACAAGACAAATTTGATTGCGTAATCAGAAACGAACCTAAATAAATAACAAGCGAAAATAGAAATCATAAAAAGCAAAAAAGCGATCAATATGTACAATAGAAACTCACGTCTGATCCTGCGTTAGCGAGGTAAACACATAGACTCCAAGAAAATAACTCAAACTCCTGACTCCTAAACACTCGGATGACCCCGATACTGAGATGACTGCGTGAGTTATGTAAGCGACTGGCTTTTAAAGTAAATTGATAGCTAAATCACATGATATAAAACGCTCTGATTAATGATTAAAGGGCACGAACAATGAAACGATAGAAACGATAATAAAACTAAACAGAGCTGCAATGATAGAGTAAACAAAACGATCTCTTATACTTTGAGCGTTCAGCACACTCCTCGCCCAAGGATTCTAATCCTTGTTACTTATTTGTTGCATGTCACTATTCAGTTTGGTTTTGGATCAACTTCTTCTCTGTCATCAGGCAATAGTAGGACAAGCTCCTTGATGGGTCGTAGGTAGGTCTTCCTTTCTCCGTCTCTAACAACGTCAACTTTAACCTTTCTAACTCTGTCATCCTCACTTCTTATGGCCTCTGAGATTCGTCCCAGTGGCCAGTCGTTGCGGTGCTGTGACTCGTCTCGCATGAGGACGACATCTCCGACGCGTAGGTCTCGCCGCATCTCTGTCCACTTCCGTCGGGGCTGCAAGCTTTGTAGGTACTCCCGTCGCCATCTCGTCCAAAACTGATCTGCTAGGAACTGAACACGTCTCCAGCGACGACGAGCGTATATGTCAGGGCGTAGGAACTGACCTGGAGGGGGTCCAGCTGGGCGTGTTTTCATTGTCAGTAACATCGCAGGAGACAGAGGTAGTGGGTCGTCTGGGTCGGATGGCAGCGCAGATATGGGTCTGGCGTTAACGATGGCTACCACCTCAGCCATCAGTGTGATAAGCAACTCGTGTGTCAGCTGAGGCCTGCCCAGTTCGGCAAACATAGCATCTAATACTCGACGGATGGTATTGATTTGCCTTTCCCACACGCCGCCAAAATGTGATGCGTGGGGAGGGTTAAACTCCCATTTGCATCCGTACTCCGTCACAAATTTCTCCACTTTCTTGTCGTTGAGCTCCGACACTGCTTCTCCAAGCTCTGCTTTGGCTCCGATGAAGTTAGTTCCTCTGTCGCACCTAAGAAGCGTAGCATGGCCTCGTAGCGCGAAGAATCTCCTCAGTGCGCAGATAAAGGCGCTGGCATCCATGGCTTCTAGGACTTCAATGTGTATGGCTCTACTGCTGAGGCACGTGAAGACCAGACCCCAGCGTTTAGCATTCGCGGTCCCTCCTCTTGTTTTACGCGTTTGCACCGCCCAAGGGCCGAAAACATCGAAGCCCACGTTAGTGAAGGGAGGACAGACTTCAGTCCTATCAGGCGGAAGGTCTGCCATGCGCTGCTCCAGTGGTGGTCCTCTTAGCTTCTTGCAGGGAACACAAGCTCCGACGACTTTCGTCACAGTGTCATGACCTCCGATGAGCCAGAATCCTGCCTGTCGAATGGCTCCTCCGGTAATCTGTCTTCCTTGGTGGTGCACCTGGAGGTGGTGGTGTTTTGCTACAAGCCGTGACACATGGTGATTCTTTGGCAGTATGATTGGGTGTTTCTCTCCGTACTCCATCTCTGCTCTCCTTAATCTGCCTCCGACGCGCAGGATCCCGTAGTTGTCAAGGAACGGGTCAAGGTGGTACAGATGTGAGCCTTTGAGGGATTTCTTTGCGCCGTGCTGAACTTCTCTCGGTAGCTCGGGCTCCGTCCTGGCATCTCGCAACAACTCCCTAAATGCTGCTCTCTGTGTGGTGCTTATTATGACGCGCAGAGCTTGATCCCACTCCTCGACTGTTGGAGGTCTACGTTTGCCCGGTCCTTTAGGCACTTCACTCCTAGGGTTAACTCCTCGTGCTTTGGAGTCTCTACGGCGTTTGAATTCTCTTGCCACAACGATAAGATTGGCGACTGCGCGCTGCAGGGACCTTAAGGAAGAGAACCTCTGGAATCTTTTTGCCCAAACGTCTGATTCTTCGCCTCTTTTATCCATTGTGACTTTGGCCCTGAGCACTCCCTTGCGAACTTCAGGATCACTCGCGTCGAGTGTGAACGTTTCATCCGGTCGTGGGGTACCTTGTGGTCTTTTAAGGAATCCTGGCCCTCCGAGCCAGGTCGATGCCATTAACTTGTCAGGGGGAACTCCGCGCGTGGCCAAATCTGCTGGATTCTGCTCGCTCTCCACATATCTCCACTGCTCTGGGGTAGACAGACTTCTGATTAGCTGTACTCGGTTGGCCACATAGACGTAAAACCAGCGGCTTTCGTTTGTGATGTAGCCTAGCACTACTTTCGAGTCGGTGTAGTATGTCACCTCCGAGATCTTTACGTCAATTTCTTTGATAACTCTCTGAGCTGCTTGAACTGCTAGCACCGCTCCGCACAGTTCGAGTCGTGGGATGCTTGTAGGGTTTACGGGGGCAACCTTGGCTTGACCGTAGACGAGAGACGTGGACATCTCGTTTACTTCGTTGAACTGGCGGAGGTAGACTGCAGCTCCAATGGCGTCCTGACTCGCGTCAGAAAAGGCGTGTAGTTCCACTCTGGTCACGGTGCCAAATTCCTTTGGGTGGTAACAGCGGGGGACAGATAGGTGCTGTAACTCCAGGAGAGAATCTCTCCAGCACGTCCACCGGTTCATCATTGCGGTAGGAAGAGGGTCGTCCCAGGCTAAGGGGGTTTTGTTCTCGGCTCTTCGCTCCCCCATGAATACGAGCTGCTGTAGTATTTTTCTCCCCTCGAGTATGGCAGGTACCGCAAAACCGAGCGGGTCATACACAGAGTTGACAATAGACAAGACTCCTCTCCTGGTGAATGGTTTCTCCGGTGAACACACCTTGAAGGTGAAGGCATCCGTCTCCAAATCCCAGAAAACTCCTAGCGACCGTTGCGCGGGCAGACTGTCGCTGCGCAGGTCGAGGTCACGCACATCCTTTGCTCGGTCCTCAGCGGGAAAGGCTTCCATGACTTCCACCGAATTTGACACGACTTTGTGTAGTCGTAGCTTAGCTGTGGCTAGGGTGGCTTGTGCACCTTTCACCAAGTCTATCGCTCCTTGGGCGGTCGTCAGCGAAGCCAAACCATCATCGACGTAGAAATTGCGGCATATAAAATTCTTGGCCTCCTCGCCGTACTTCTCC
The DNA here is from genome assembly GCF_964199315.1 of Orbicella franksi. Lineage (NCBI taxonomy): Eukaryota > Metazoa > Cnidaria > Anthozoa > Scleractinia > Merulinidae > Orbicella > Orbicella franksi. The sequence goes on from NC_138147.1 coordinate 15,307,155, forward strand.
TCGCCGTCTACCGCCGTTCTGCGAAGTCCATACGTGGCGACTGCGGGGCTCGGTCCATTGCCAAACAGGTGGACGTTCATGCGATATTCTGTGACGGGTTTCGACGGGTCATTATCCTCGAACCACAGGAAACGAAGGAAGTCTCTGTGTGCCGGGTCTACGTGGAATGAATGGAACATTTGTTCGACGTCGCACATGACGGCAACATTCTCCTTGCGGAAACGCATTAGAACTCCAATGACGTTGTTCATCAAGTCAGGGCCAGGTAAAAGCACTTTGTTTAACGACACTCCTCTAAACTCGCAACTCGAGTCGAACACAACGCGAATAGTGTGCTTTGTGTTATGGTAGGTCGCGAAATGCGGTAAGTACCAAGAACGCCCAGGGGGAGGCGGAGCGTCATCGCGCGGGACAGGAGAGGCGTGGCCCTTCTCGATTATCTTGCCCATGAACTCCAGGTAGTCCGCTTTCATTTCAGGTTTCCTGTTGAACGTCTTAAGAAGCCCTTGTAGGCGTTGCATGGCTTGGGCTCGGTTGTCTGGCATTGTCTGGCGTTCATCACGAAATGGCAAGGGCATTTCCCAGTTACCACTTGCGTTCTTGTGTATCCCTCTCTCCATAATCTCTAGAAAGGCGCGGTCCTCGTGGGAGAGACTGGGCTCGTTGTCGTTTCGCGTAGTCTTGAAGATACTATCAGGGGGGCGCTCCAAAGGGGGGTCTGTGATCTTGAATTGGTTGGGGCAGGGCACCAGTTCGTAGCTTCCGTCTCCAGGCTCCTTCTCTCTCCATGTATTAGTGGACAGATTTGTGAGGCGGGCGAGAATGTGCGCAGGGCCACTAGGGAAGTCGAGGCACATCTGACCACTGATAGTCCAGCCGAGGGCCAGTCGCTGCCCCCAGGGTGCTCCTCTCGGGCCATTCCTGGATTCCCTAACCTTTAACAGTTCTGGTGCGTCCCGGCCGATTAGCAAGTGAACTTTGGCAGTCTCATCTAGGGGAGGTATTTCGCTAGCTATGGCCGTCAAGTGCGGGAACCTCCTCGCCATGCTTGGGGTTGGAATCTCACGTTTGTCCTGTGGGATGGTATCGCACTCGGTGAGGGTAGGCAAGACAAACTCTGCTCCACTGATAGACCGTACTGTGATGCCAGCTACTCGCCGGCCGTATTTCTCCTCTCTCTCACCGCTGCATGTGGATAGGAAGTATTTCTCTAGGGGCCCACCTGCTCCGAGGTCGTCGGCTAATTCGCTGGTGACGAGAGAGCTGTTGCTCTACTCATCGACGATGGCGTAGACACGCTTGGTAAGGTGTGGGCTACGCTGGCTATAGACGTCCACCAGCAGGGTTTTGCTGCAAGACACACCTCCTGTAGGTTCACAGAGTGCAGTGCATTTCGCGCTGACTGCTTCATTCTCCAGTTTGGGGGGCGGCTGTTTCTCCTTGTGCAGTAAGGCACTATGGCGCTTGTCCCCACAGATCGTGCACTGTATAGGCGTGTTGCACTCGCTTGCAATGTGAGCGTTGCTGAAACAGCGAAAGCACAGGCGCGCGTCCATTATCCACTGCGTGCGTTCTTCCAGTGTTTTTGCAGCGAAGGCCTTGCACTCCGATAGGTTGTGCGCGCTGCTTTCGTGATATGGACAATGCTTACTCCTTGTCTCTCTCTTTCCGGGATTCTCCTTCTTCTCTTTTCCGGGAACTTCGTTGTTTTCAGCCGGGGATCGAATGCCTGTCTTGAACGATTTATGATCTCGCTCCCTGCGTTGTTTTGGCGGGGGAACGTGGGCACCATCCTTACCAGCGAGGATGTTCGGATTGTTCTTGGTCCTGGCTTGTTCCTGAACAATTTTGGAGAATCTGGAGAAGGGGGGGTACATTCCTCGGTGGCTGTCGGAATAATTCGCGATTTCTTTCTCCCATTTAGTGCGGACGAATTGTGGTAGTTTCTCGGCTATTGGTTGGATAGCGCTCGGGTAGTTAAGGCATGCGAGTCCCGGGAGAAATGTCACTTGACTTTCGATGTCAGCACAAAGATCTGCGAACTGTTGCAGTTTATCGTTTTCGTGCTCGCTGAACGTCACTGTGTTTCGCAGGCGCTCTAGCAGTTTGTTACTGATAACCGCAGCGCTTCCAAATCGCTTCTCAAGTTCCGCCCACAAATCCCTTAGCAACGCGACGGGATCGCGCATTTGTCGCTTTCTGTAATTGTCAACCAAGCGCTGTGGTGCTCCGCTAGTGAAACTTCTTAAGTAGTTAATTTCCTGAGTTGGGGACACATCAGTATCCATTAGCATGGCTTTAAAGGCACTCCTCCAAGGGTGAAAAAGGGTAGGGTCCCCCGAGAACACATCAGGTTGGCATTTCGGGAGATTTTGCCTAGCCAGACCAGCTACTATTTGTTGGTTCACGGCTGTGAGAGAGTCAATTAGCTGACTTCCGGTCATATCTTTGAACGGAGTTGAAGCTATGAGTGGCTGTCGATGGAAGGCAGTGTTTCGATGCTCTCTGTGATCTTCGTTAGTTAAATTCTGGTCTGGCGGATCTGGGTTCGGGAGGAGGGGAATTCGCTGTTGAGGTGTTTTTTCCGATGTCTTTAATTTTGGGGCGGCGGACAATAGTGGCTTTGTTGTCTCTGACGCGCTTAGCGGATCATATTCGCGCTCGTGGCGAAATGAGTTTCCCGTGGGTAGGGGGTCAGGCGTGGGAGAAGAGTGAACCCATTGTGAAGTGCGCTGCTCTGTCTTAATTTTGGGAACTTTGAACTCTGGCAATTCTGACTCCCTTTCTAAGTCTTCTTCCAATAGGGCGTTCTCAAAAACTTTGAGCTTAGCATTTGCTATCGCGGCTTTTTTATCCGCTCCTAAGATCGCCATCTCGGACTCAAACCGTGCATTCTCTTGTTGACGAATTCTTTCTGCCTCTGCGTCGCGCGTCCTGCGCTCGAGTTCTTTTTGCGCTATTAGCCGCGTGTATTGAGCTTCTTCTTTCGCTGCTTTAGCATCGGCTAGCGCTCGCAACCTAGCGATTGTACTGCTAGTTTTCGAGACTGATGAACGGCGCGAGGAGTGACGAGAAGAGACAGATCGTAACTCCAACAATTTGCTGGATTGTCTACTAATTCTATTTTTTAACTTCTCTACAAGTAAGAGGGCCCTTTCTAAGATATGGTTCTCTTCATCGAGGTGAGCTTCTCCTACGTGATCTTCGTGTGAACCTTGGCCGTACAGGTCAAGCAACTCCTTCAACAGCTTTCCGAATTCTTCCGAGGCGACTGCGAGTTCACGCGCGACGGTCTCGATTTCGCTGTCTTCGCTTAACTCTTCTACCGATTTCATTACACTAAGGAGCCTTTTACGAGATTTCGTAATTTCCCTTCGTTTATCTTCAACGGCGTTTTGCAGGGCCTTCGGTGTCAATTTTATTCCCCTTTTACTTCTAGCTCCGGTCTCATTGGTTCCGCCGACATTTGGCGGTTCTGCATCTCGGCTTGCCATCGTTGCTGGCTCCGTATTTAAATAGTAAGATACGGCTTACCTCCTTTCGTCGATCGCAGGATCAGACTTTTCACTGTCGCGTACCCAAGTACATGGGGAACGGTAAGCGTCAACCACAGCGTACAAAACTTGATTTTTAAATTACTTTAATGAATCAGCTATCGTACACGTGCGGTGAAAACTACAAGGCAAATTTGATTGCGTAATCAGAAACGAACCTAAATAAATAACAAGCGAAAATAGAAATCATAAAAAGCAAAAAAGCGATCAATATGTACAATAGAAACTCACGTCTGATCCTGCGTTAGCGAGGTAAACACATAGACTCCAAGAAAATAACTCAAACTCCTGACTCCTAAACACTCGGATGACCCCGATACTGAGATGACTGCGTGAGTTATGTAAGCGACTGGCTTTTAAAGTAAATTGATAGCTAAATCACATGATATAAAACGCTCTGATTAATGATTAAAGGGCACGAACAATGAAACGATAGAAACGATAATAAAACTAAACAGAGCTGCAATGATAGAGTAAACAAAACGATCTCTTATACTTTGAGCGTTCAGCACAGTTGTGTTTTTGGGCAAGACACTTTTACTCTCACAGTGCCTCTCTCCACAAAGGTGTACATATGGGTAGTGGTGAATTTAATCCTGGGGGTAACTCTGTGATCAACTAGCATCCTATCCAGGGGGTAGTAGAAATACTCCTAGTCGGTTCATGCTACAGAAACCAAGATAAGCCTGGCCTGATGGGCCACTTGGCTCTATGCAGACTTTACCTTTTACTTAGGGACAAGGTACTGCATCAAGTGGGGGAAGGGACAGTGGAGTCAGAACCTCCCACTTCCCATACCTCTATCTCTTGACTCCCACCCTTGTTCGTCCTGCTCCTGTCCCCTGTAAATTAAGAGACTCAAAACACATCCTAGTCATCTAGGTGCACAGTCCTTAGGCATTTCCTTTTCTTTTTTTCCTTCGTTTTCAGCCTTGCTACTCTTACCCACATCTTTCAAGTGAATGACCTATGACGTAACCACTGTCAAAGGGTTTCATTTTGAGCCTCATTTTGAGCCCAAGGGTGAATTTTTCTTTGCCTGTCAGCCTAGAAGTCTCTAAAGACACTAAATGGAAGTCAAGTAACATTTTCAGTTCTTGTTTTTGAAAATATTTGAAGCCTTAATGAATGACAAAAATTAGCATTTTGCATTTCTCTCCGGATTCCTGCCCCCTATTCTCCCGGGCTGCTGCCCCCTATTCTCCCGGGCTCCTGCCCCTTATTCTCCCTGGCTCCTGCCCCCTGCCTCTCCCCACCATCAACAGATGGCTGAATGGTCAGGAGAGGAGTTGCCATGTGGAGAGCATTGGTCAGTGTTCTCTCAGTTGGTGTTTTTACAGCATTGATGTTGTGGAAATCATCCATGGACAGTATCTAAAAGGACTTTTGCTGAGCCAGAATACAAAAAAAATGTACAATAGAAGAAGTTTTCTATTGGGAAATCCAGATAATAGTAATATGTAAACAAATATTAATTTTAGAAAGTTATACAGAGTTGCAGGCTCTAAGGTAATGTGGTCAGAAATTGTCTGGGTGGCCTTATAATCAGAAGATTGTTGTGTGAATACAGGGGGGATAGCCTATTTATAACTAAAAATGAAATTCATTTATTGAGTTTTAAGTGGAAGTTGTCATTGCCCAGATTTTATGGTATTTTTATTGTCTTACAATAACATATGCATGTATTTTTAATTATCCTTTAAACAGCTTTGAATTCCATGTCTTCTGCCATCTTTAGATAATCAGATGTCATGTACTTCTTGTGGTTTTTTCTAATAGCTAAATAGCTTTTTTTCTAAACTCTAATAGCTATGCAACTAGTTTAAAATAATTTTCACACTTTAGAAGCGCTATAAGCAAAATACAGAACTGCAACAATTCGAAATTATGACAAGAAACAAAGAAACAATAATAAACATGAAAATTTAAAATTTTATTTTCGCCATCCTCAAGCTTCCTGAAGTACAGTATGATTAAAATTGGATATTTTATGATAAAACATACCTTGGTGAATTCTTCCTCGAGTTGAGGCCAGATTTTGAACCCTTTTGGGGATTCAGTCCTACACTTGTTACACCAACGTGTCCAAGATTTATACGAAGTACTGCTTCGATTTCGGCCAACTTGGTCTATAATTCGGTGATACCGAGTGACGACAGGATGACCGTGTTTACTTACGTGAGTGCCCCTAATCGAACACGAGCATGTCTTCCCGACGAATTTGATCGAAATGCCGTTTACATACCGATTCATACGGTTAAAGCCCATCAATTCAACAAACTTGAGAAGTTGATGTCCTCAGAACACCGCTGCAGCAACATAAAAGCTGCCTAGTTTTGGCCTTAGCGCACATCGTAACGTAAATTGCCACTGGCTCGCCACTTGCGAGCATGTACTCTCACGAAACAACAACAATTTCACACCGTGTGCAAGTTCAGTTTGTCTTTGGCACAATATATAATATTAACTGAGAACTATCCAACAAATGAGCGGAGTTTAAAAACTAAGTTTACAGTGTGCGCTCTAAGTTTTGTATCTTTTTGACAGTCGACAAGACTCGCTGCGAAAACAATGTAAAAGTTGCAGACATTTTGTAGTTTTGTTAAGGTGTACCGCTGACCAGCAAAATACTGTATCGCGCCCCCAAAAAAGTATTTCCGGGGTGTCTCTCATCTCCTGCACGAGCGTTCCGCGCGGGCAGCTTAAAGACGGCGGTCTGTTCTTTTGTATGGCAGCATGAAAATGTAAAAAACTATGCGCACGCACAAAATGCCAGGCGCGCCTTTTGGCGAGAAATTTGGTAGCGTGACGAATGTTGCAAATAAAATCAAGGGGTTATTTTTAACTTTAAAGCCCATTAATTGTTTTGTTTGGGAAACTTGCGTGGTGAAATGTCTTCACGGAAATGTTACGTTTGTAACAGCAAAACAACTTCCCGTTGGTTCCGTATGTCTGAGGAAATCGTCGAAGATGTACGTAAATGCTTCAACGTCGAAGAAATTGAAAGCCAGGAGGACCTATGTGCTTCGTGTAGACGAAATTTAACTCGGTGGCGTGAATGCCCAACAAACGCCAGCAAATATTTCGTTTCAGTTAATTCAAGAGGACAACCCTGTATTAACAAATCGACAGTAGCTCGGAAAAATCGCAAGACTGCGTTACTGCGAAGCACTTCGCCTTCCCATGAGTTATCGCTTCTTGTGACTTTGCCCGAAGACTTGTTTTTGTTTATCGCTGGGTTTCTCAGCGTGTCAGACGTTTCGAGGCTGCGACAGACTTGCAGCTATGCAAATCAAATTTGCCAGTTCAACATCCTCTGGAAACTCTTGTTAAGACGCGACTTCCCCGAACAGATAAGTGATCTCGACGAAACAGTTCTTTCCAACTCTTTTCTTTCTTACAAAGTTCTCTTCAAGTCTAAACGCTCGTGGGAAGGTCATCATGCGGCGATTTCCGACCGTGCTAAAGAGCTCGCTTCAAAGGAAATAAAACTTTTGGAGGATAACCAAGTTGCCCAACATCGCTTTAGCAACCTAAAAGCAAGGCTTCAATCACTCCAGAATGATCAAGATCCAAGAACGCCAGTCACCAAACTACAAGAGCAGGTAAATTAAATTTCATCAGTCTATTGCACGCAGAGCGGCTACAGCATATAAATCACACAACCTTTTAATATTGTACAATTGAACTGAATGATATTGTAATACCCAAGTCCACAGTTGAGACAGATAAGTTGCTGGGGTAAAAATTGGTTTTATAGGTATTTGTGGACAGGATATGCGTCATCGACTTTGTTGCGGATAGCTACCGTCAAATTATTTCAATTCTTACATATACATTATCTCAAATTTGTGAGAAACTAAAAGAAGGAAGGCATCTGGCCTTGTTACTCCGTTCATTAGCCTCTCCATAGAGAGTAATCTGGGTGTCAAGCTTCTGTTAGAAATGCTTGTTTTAAAAGATATGGACGAAGTTTCACGCGCGGACATTTCGTCTATCAACAAACGAAGTCGAAATGTTATCAAAATAGGCCTTAACTCAAATGTTTGATAAAGAAATCCACGTCACATCCCCAAACTGGGATTCATGAACAGCTTCTGAAGCTTTTATGTACAGAAATGAGAACTTATTGATGGAAACACGGATAATATTGGTTCTTACTGTTTCCTCGGCGGTCCGCACACCACACAACTTCAGTCTTCCCCAACAAAACAAAGAATTACCCCATGGGACAGAATGTACTCGTTTGACATCATACACATGTACAGGAAATGTTGAAAATTCAACAGGAGCTATCTAAAAATGAGTGATACAATCTTAGTGAGAAATCATGCTGATAATGTAAGGAAGAGCAAATCAATAAAGTGAATCTAGGCAGAAGCTACACAATATCTAAACATTGGACTTGGCATTGTGCCATCTGTTGAAAAATATTTTCAGCCAAAAAAAAAAGCTATCAAACGTTAAGTGAGCAATTCTCACAAACCCAATATAGCTACATGTCTTTATTACATAAAATCATTATGATTGTTAATCCAAAATTTGTTTACCTCCAAAAGGTATTTTTGAGCATTCTCAAAAAGAAGACTGGGCAAAGTCAAGACGGCTTTGTGTATGCCCATCAAGAGAGAGGGAAACCAATGAAGTTACTTAGAGTTAGTCAGCCACAAATAGGTAGCTCAAGTGCATCCGCCAGTACATTGAAAAAGAGAAGCCAGGTCATCGAAAAACTTGCAGAAAATTTGTCATCACCAAGTACATGTACAAGTACAGCAGAAAATGATGTAATTCACCAGACAGCCATTTCTATTTGCCGAAAACAACAACAGTTCATCAATTCCTTTAAGGAAGGTGGAGTAAACATCATACAGTCATTCACTTTGAACCAGGTAAAATCTACACTCTCAATGATTAAATTTACATTATGTATAATCAATAATTTATTATATCAATAAAAAAAATAGAATAACAATATGGCACTAGTGTATGAGACAATCAAAAGTTCTGTCAACCAGTTTATAAAATACATCACCTGCAGAATCTAGACAAAAGTCACTGACTTCAAAAGCAAAACTTGGTATACACAAAGGCCATGTCTCTAATAAATTAAAAGCAGCTTTCATTTTTTAGGTTGCAGAACTTAAGACTCACATGCCCATGGAAATGTTGAAAATGATTAAAAGAACCTTCAAAGAAGCACTTGGTAAGCATAGTTGTATACAAACAACACACTTTATCTATCTAACATCATTTAAACAGGCATGTACATCATTCATTGCTATTTCAACAATGCCAATACAGAAGTGAGAAAAGCAAAGTAACTTTATCTACATTGTACACTACCTAAAAACTATTAGTATAAATCTACCAGTGTTCTATCATGAATGCTGTTCTCTGATTGGCTATGCTACTCACTATATATTCTGTGATAGTGAGTAGCATAGCAGTGCACACTTGTTTCAAAATGACGGCCGCTTCTTGACATTTTTGGAGTGTCTCTGAAGAGGACTTGGATAAAGTTTTGAACAACTAGTAGATTTATACTAAAACAATTAGATTACATGTATTCACTCTCGATTTCTATGTGTGATAGTTGGCTCGGCCTTTGGCCCATTGACTATCATGCGATAGAAATCTCGAGCTCATAATCTAATTGTTTAATATAGGTGCGATGTCAAGGTAAACCTAATGCAGGTAGTGTACAAAACTCATATAAAAAGATAATGACAAGCACAAGTACAGTACAAATAATATGTTTCCTGAAAGTAGAAAAAAAAATGGGCTCTTCCAATATACATGTACTTATGTTTGCTTTAAATCGTTTCACTCCCAGGAGAAATAAGTATATTAAATTATTCTCTTTAACAATTTTACAATGCCATGTAGGCAGGTATAGAGAATTGAAAAAAAGAAAACCAGCCAGGGTATATAGTCTTGACATAACACCAAATTTTCAGGACAAGTTCAGATTTTGGAGTGGAAGGGCTAGAACTGGATATGCACTTTTTCACAGAAACAATAGTTAAGACCTCTTACCAGGGATCCGGTACACTTTCAAGACACCAAACTGACAAATTGCTGTTGATTCTATAAATTCACCTAAGCATATAAACCCTCTCATAGGTCTGCTCTTTCATTAATCTGTAGGATATGACATATTTGGTTCAGAGAGGAAAATTCGCAGCCACTTGAAGTCCATGGAATTTCATTATGAATGTGGAAGTTTTGAAAGTTCTTCTGGGAAGAAAGTGTCCTTTGTTCGAGTGACAAACATCTCTGATGTAATTACCAAAACTGCGGCTCAACTGAATGAAAGTGGTCTCCTTATGAAGAAAAGCAACATTCCTGAAAATGTTTTATGGGCACTTCTCTCCGGTGACAAGGGAGGAAAATCCACCAAATTGTTATTGCAACTTCTCAACTGCAGGGAGCAACACTCGGTTCATACTGCTCGCCTTTTAGCAATTTTTGAAGGGGACAAAGACAATTACGAGTGCATAAAAGAGGTTTTTGGTCCAATCATTGAGGCAACACAAAAAGTCTTGGCTAATGTATCAGAACTGAACTTAAAGGTGGATCTACCAAAATGTGCAAGTACCTGTACCAAAGCAAATGAGAAACAAGTTTTTGAAATCAAAGGGATGCAAAATTGGCCAATGGAGCTCCAGCAACTTATCCAAAATCCCCAGAGTGACCATTGTAGTGAACACTGTTTCTATTGCAAAAAAATAACTGGTTCAACGTGTGAAACATCCACTTTGCAGAGTTCTGATGGTACAAGAATGGAGTGCT
>NC_138147.1:15320000-15330000 GCF_964199315.1 Orbicella franksi
AAGACAATTTAGATACATGTATTTAACTAGACAACTATAGAGTTTGTTGGGTTTGCTGAGGTTAAAAATATTGTAATTAGGTAATTTACATTTCACCTGAAATTGAACTAAAAGAGAAAATATAGGAGGGAACAAAAGGGCTTCAGGGCAGTTTTTGTCTAGCTGGAGTATGTGTAAACATGTCGATGCGGCGATCAATTTACAGTTGCACCAGATATACATGTTAGGAACAACTTTTCAAAATCACGATTCTTGCATGTGTGATGAGCAGCAAGTTTCATGCTGGAAGGTTTGCCTTTCTGTAGTCTGGAAAGTTTTCAGTTTGAATTGAGGAACTTCTGTGAAGCTTTAAATTATTAAAGTCAATGCTACGCAGATAGAATTCAATTTGTTTGTGGCCATGAGTTACAGATTGCCATTAATTGAGCTAGTACCTACAGTGGGAGGCTTAATTTGGTTTCAGTGAAACCAATTATTACAAAGATGTTGGCTGTATGCCTAAAGATCTGGTAGAGAACATTAATTTTCTACATACCAATGTGGTTGATTTCCATAACAGTGAATTTTGTTAATGTACACTGTATTTTTAACTTGTTAGCAAGTTCATTGCTAATCGATCCATGTGAACAAAAGTAAGAACATCACTCAATGTACAACTGATTAAAAGTACATTATACTAAAATTGTGGTTTAATTTAATGGTACATGTAATGCAGTTGCATATTTTAAATAATTCTTCATTTTTTCATAATGGGTAAAATAAAGTTGTTTTTTTTCCAAGAGGGCAGGGTAAAAGATACTGCAATCAGATATTGGTTCTTTACAAAGTCCGGATTTTCCTATCTCTGACCACAGTCAAGGTAACGTGCAGCCGATGTGTTTTTTTGAACAGGACAACAATATCGAGAAAGAGGAAAAACGAAAATTGTTTTTTACCAGCTTAGAGTGGTCTGTGAAGTGAAACACTGTAACCTCTGACTCAGTCACAGTTTTTCACCAAACAGACAGACCCTTAGCCAGTAAGTAGCAACTATCATATAGTGTACAACCTGTTTAGCCCCCAAACTGTTTCCGTAGAAAACCATAAGAAAAGCAGGCAAAATTTACTATCCTGGCTAACTGTCTGACGCAGAACTGTTTTAGCTACCAATTTTCTCAGTTGCCAACTTACTTGGAAAGAACAGAAGGTAACCATTCCTCACAAATAAAAAAGTTCACGACTTTATCAGAAGCCAATAACAAAATGGTCAGTGACTAAGTACAAAGTACATGTATATCTGTTCTTGTTCAATCTACCTTTGGATCAAATTTAATTTGCCTTTGTTTTTTAAAATACACAATTCTTAGTGGATATTAAGTAACTTTAAACTGAGCCATGCATGAAGCATCCATCGTTGTCATTGCTGACTGGAACCAAGAAAACACACATCAAGCTGGTTTTAGAAGATATGTCACATGTAAAAAAATATTAATGAACTTAAACAAAAGGTAATTAAGGTACACATTCTGGTCTAATGCAAGGTCTAAAAAGGCACAGAAAAACAAATTTTTCTTTTTTACAAATTGATTTTCTTTTTTTTTGACAGTTTTTTTTCTCTCTCTCTCTCCAGTCTCGCCTTCAGCTCCTCCCTCCTCCGCAACTCTTCCTGAAGTTCACGCTCCTCTTCCTCTGGGGTTCTAAGATAAATTTTACGACCAAATAATCAAATTTAACCAATAAAGTTTGGTTTCAATCAGTAACCTTACGAAACAAAAAATTTAAATGCAGATCAAGTTTGTACCTTTCAACTTCATTTTCGTCGAAAACGACGCCCTTTGGCTTACCGAATTTGGCCGGTCGGCGAAAGTATGGATTTCTTAAGAAGGTGGAAAACACAAATTGTTTACTACTACCAAAAGTTTCATTTATAATCGAAAACAAATTTAAACGATACCTTCGCTTCGGCATCTTCGACGACCGGAAGAGGTTTACCTGGATCAGAAAATAAGAGTACCCGCGCGGCGCGGCGACAGGAAAGTTCCCGCGCTTTTTGTACACTTCTGCAAAACGGCGTGTATATTAGTTCGTCTAGTTCGAATGGATTCCATTTCTAGAATTCAAAAATTATTACACAAAGAATCTTTAAACACATTGCATTACTTAACGATTGATATATACAGCAATTAGAACGGTAAAGGTAAATCAAAGAAATTATGAAGGACGCTTTCTTCGAATAAGCAATGCATGCTTTTCCTCAACAATCTCGACATTGATCAATCTTTAAGTGGACCCAGTGGGACTCACGGGGCGTCTGTTCATTCATGTTTTATTTATTTAAATAATACGATTAGTTACCAAAACAGAAATGTCAAAACTCACCTGTGGCAACTGTCTCGATTCTCCGCTATAATATCAAACATTCGGAGGCTTCACCGGTGCCTATTGTCGACATCGCAAACCTGACCACCTTTCGCGCTAGGCTGTCATCCTTTTCCCCACTACTAAAATAAGCTTTCATTCAAAGAAGGTTTAAATAGGCGTTAACTCCATACCAAAATGTATTCTTTCACCCGACAGCAGAAATTGGTGGCAAACATCCCTTGTCGAAGAGATCGAGGGCTGTAGATTGAGTGGTTCCGGTAACGCAGATAGCCAAAGCTTTCTGCGAACGAATCCACACTCGTAGCCATCCTTTCGACTAGAAGGGCCGGATAGCAAGTTTAAAGTCCACGAATGTACTCTGGCTGAGGCAAAACAACTCTGAAACACGAAATCGGCCTGTGGCAACTGATTAGAACTAGAGGTATCATTCACGGCACTAAACCAAAACACTCATCGAACGCACGTCGCTTCTCGCTGAAAAGGCCACTTTGCCGATTGAAAACTTTGCTTTCGGGAGGTAGAAAGAAGATAAAAAACCCTACAGGAACAAAAACCAAAACGATAATACGTTTTGCCCTAAAGAAAACAGTGCCATTAACTAACCTTGTTCGCAAAAGTGACAAAAACAAACACCACGCAAGCCACATGAACGAAGAGATCGAATTTCACATGTTACACATTCCTTCGAAGCCCCCACAATTTTGGTCAGCAGATTTCCTTCAAAATTATCCGCTGTTTACTAGCAACGCGGGCTTCAATTTGATCGAGAGGTTCAGTAATGAAACGGTCGTGCCTGACGCATGTTCGTGTTTCCGTTTGGAAGTCAAAGTCAAAGTGTATGTATTATACGCTGGCACACGGATAAAAATGTCTGCCGACTGCGCTACTGTTCTTCATCGTTCTAAGGTAAAATAATGTTCTTTTCTACTGATTTTAAAATCATTTCTCGCGCGTGACATCCCAAAACACCCCTGCGAAGGAGACTATATTTTGGCAATTTATTGTAGTTTTTCTAGTTATCGTTTTTAGATATTTTAGTTTTTAGTACAAACGCCCCTACAAGCTTTTTAGCTTTAAACAATATCGTAAATACTCTTTTTCTTTGGCCATCATTTTAGCTTTAATTCTCATCGTTTTAAAATAAACGCGAACGGTCGCTTCGATTACTTCGATTTCTTCGTTGCCGTGCTCGTCCGACGCTCGCAGCAGCGCCGCCTCAAAAGCAGGATCTTGTACATGACTTCACATTAATGATTTTCCGTCTTTTCCCGCCAGCTTTCCCGCCAAAATTGTCTGATTGGTTCGGAACAAACAGAAAGACGGCTATTGGTTATCTGTACCAAAGGGGGCTTGTGTCTGATTGGCTGATTTCTTACCCTGGTACCCAGGCGCGCGCGCTTTCGAAATTTGGAAAACAAAAATGGCTCCCGGTAGATCGATTTTCTTCATCGCCTGTTCTGGAGCTTTAGGTAAAAATGCTGCTATTTCTAGCTTCGTCCTCTTCTTCCGAATGACAGGGAAATGTTCGGCAAAGGTTGTTTTAGTGTAGCAAAGTTCAAACTTTCACAGGTTTTCACTTTTAGTGGCGAGCAAATTTTTCCCTCTCGACTTATGAAGGGTGAGAAAATGTTTCACAGCAAGTGCGAAAAACGTGTTTTAAGAGCGCATACGCAAAGTTTAGGGAAGGGGTAGTTTGCAGAAAGCGCTAAACTCCAGAATACCCGGCCACTTATTAGCATCTCATTGAATAAGAATAGCAACTACTGTTATATACCTCGTTCTTCAAAACACACCAACACATGTAAATCTGATGTAAATAAAGTGGCCGGGTATTCTGAAGTTAATCGATCTGTAATTGGTAACTGTCTCCCCGCACTCTGAATATATCTCTGTTTTTTATAGACGTTTATATTGTTTTCTATTGTCTTTGAAAACAGAGAAACTCTTTTATGGATAGCACATACTGTAATCTGGAAAGCTACAATTAGTTTCAGTTGTCTTAAGGTTTTGTAGCAAAATGGTGACAAAGTATGGCTGCTTGCTGGTACTGTTGCTGCTTTCCAAATATTTTTTGTTGCTGTTTTTATATGCATTAGTCAGAATGATTAAGTGGTTTGATGTAGCACAGTAATATTGAAGTGCAGGTTGGTAGAGGCATGTCTTTCCATATGTTAACTTACATGAATTGCGATGTGCAATTATTCAGGATGTAACATGTCAATCAAAGTCGATCATCGAATTTCAAAAATTTCAAAACGTATATGTAGTTGATAAGTCGATAGTACTCAATATTTGTCGATAATTCTCAAATTATTGACAAGTTTAATTTGTTGATAAAAGTCGATAATCACAAGATTTTCAACTGATTATTGACAAAAATTCAGGCACATTTTTCAATCAGCCACGAAATTCAAGCAACCAAATTATGGAAGTGGTCTGTTATTCATTACAGAATCGAGTATTTAAATTACCTTGAGAAGTGATTGATTAACAGTGTCAGCTGAGCTAAATCGTGCCCTGCCACGCACCAACCTAGTTCTCAGGGTCTCTCTTGTTCCCACAAGTCAGGAAGATAAGAGACCCTGGGAACTCGAAGTGATCCTTTGGGGGATGGAGCAGGCCAAAGTTAAGGCTAGGATGCGGGAAAATCATGGCCAGCAAAGTAACAGTTTGTTTTCATCAGTGTTTTAATCAGTTTAACTGTTGACAAATACAAGCTGCTATGACTCTCCTCCCTCTCCGCTAGGTTGGCTAAAGTTGCCGGGTTTGTATATCCCTTGCTTCTCCTTGCGCCTGTGGTTGTCGCACCAGTCTGCAACCTAAACATGACAGTAAAAATACAGCTAATTAAGATCACTCATCAGAAAATATGAGCCCATGTATAAGCAGTTAATCTTGCCAGATCCAGCCTTGTTCAGATGCGAAACAGCATCAGTCAGTGCCAGTCACATATACTTTCAATATTCAGTAACATTGGTTAATAAATCCCGCCATACATCGGTTTTTTGTATTTCCGATCTCTGTTGATTGAAATCAATCAAAGTAGATAATCACAAGAAATCGTGTGATCAAGTTTTATCGACTTCCGATATTTGGCAATTGATTATATTAGTATCGAATTCGATTGATAACGATCGATTTTTATTGACTATCGAAATTATCGACATGTTATGTCCTGAATTATTAAATGTAGTGCACTGTAGTGTTATAACAATTATCTTTATGTCTTTTGTGTCAATTAGACTAGCCATGGTGGCCTGGATTGAGCAATCCAGTTTCAAGCCTTTGCCAGAGTCATAATACATTGTGTTCTCAGGCAAGAAATTTTATTTCACAGGGTCCAAAACTGCGCTTTCCTGGTCGCCAATGCCGCTAAAAATTTTACACTGACGACCAGAATTTCACAACTGGTCGCCTGTGGGCGATTAACTATTTCATGCCATGATAATTACACAAACAATAACTTTGATTTTTAGCCAAATCAATTAAAATAAAATTCAAAGCCGCCCGCCAATTGGTCACTTCCTTTTTACCTTTCTGCTGCTTTTTAAGTATAAAACCGATTTTCCTGTTATTATAAATCTACCACAACGTCTCACAGCAACGATCAGTGCGAAGCTTCCTTGCCATGTTTTTTCAGTGGTTTCCCGTAACATACGTATTGCGGGCGCAAGACACCACGTGCGTTCTTTCGCCATGAATATTTATCCAGGCGATGTGGTGTCCAAAGATGTTCTGAAATCTTTCCGTAATTTATTGCAAGGTGGAGACAGAACATCGCGAAGAAATTAGATGAAGCTTTAGATATTCTCTGGGCATCAAAAGGTGGAAATGTAGATCTGTTAAAGTGGTCAAAAGATGATTTCAGCACTGATTTGATTCCTGATTACATCGATTGCAAACATTTTGCCGGTAAGCCCGAGGCGACCAAAAATTTTGGTTTGTGTTTCACTACAAAGTAAAAATTCTATTGACACTTTTTGGCGACCACATTTTTCCATTTGGCGACTGAACAAAAAATTTTCAGTCGCCAGTTGGCGCCTGCTGAAAAAAGTTATTTTCGGACCCTGTTTCACAATACCTCTCCACTCAATATAAATGGGTACCACTGAATTTAAATTATACTGTGGAGTTACCCTGCAATGGACTAGTATTTGACTAGTGTTTGAGCTTTAAGCATTCTTCTGAATTTACAGTGATAATTAGTGAGCTTTGCCTTTATATTATTGATGAAAAATAAGTGTCAAAATTATTGTTTTGTAAAGCAAACAATACAACATATAGTTCCTGCGTAACATTGAAATGTTAGTATGAATACGCAAGAGCTCAACCTGAATCTCAGGCTTTAAATACAATTCCCGCTGGTACCCATTTGTATACTTGGGTGGAGAGAGGCGCTGTGAGAGTAAAGTGCCTTGCCCAGGAACACGACACTATGTCCCGGACAGGGATCAGACCAGGACTGCTTGATCTGGGGTCGAGCACACTAACCATGAGGCCACCATGCCTGTAGCTTTTGGTAACTTCTTTTTTGGTAATATTTGACACATGATTTGATTGAATTTCCCACATAGAATCATTTGACATCAAAATCAGTGATTATGTGATTGTACAAACTCTTTACACTGCTGTGAAATGTGCATTTTGTTTATTCGATTTCATTTATAAACTTTTCCCCAACAGGTTGTAGCTATCATTCCAACAGCTCAAAAAAATCGTTTACGTGTGGCTGTACAATTATTATGTGGAGAAGTCCTTCAGGAAGTAGCTATAGGTGAGCCCACTAACATTGCTGGTGAGCCAGTTCATGGTGAGACTGCAGAGTACCCAGTACGCCTTGGTAAGTAAGGGTCAGAAAGTTGCAGTGCATTTTTGTCATGGGCCCTTGGCTGGGGAGATTGGGCAACCGCTCCCTACATTTACGACTTAAAATAAAGTTACCTTACCTTACCTTACCTTAGACCTTAACATGTTTAGAGCATTTAATGCTGAGTTTTTCATCCAGAATGGTAATTAACAATTAGATCTGCAGCCCGCAAGGGCTACGGGTCAATAGCCCATGAGGCGAAGCCGAATGGGCTATTGACCCGTGGCCCTTTAGGGCGAAGGGTCTAATTGTTTTAGTATCACCCAACTAGTCGGACAGAAAAGGCAATAATAAAGTTAGCAAATGCAAGTTGAAGAAATATTTATTTGGGAATAAAACAAAAGAAAGCGTCACGCTCGATTGTGCCAATTTTGCTACTCGAAGACTAGTCCTTGAGACTAGTTGACTAGTTTGTAGCCAATCAAAATGCAGGATTTGCATTAGTCCACTAGTTGGGTGATACTAATGATTGTTAACACTCAAGATGGCACATCTTCAAATGATGCTGAAACTCTTGAAACAACTGCAGAACTTTCAACAGTGCCATATAGATCATTTTCACGTGACGTTATCACTTTCTAAAATCCAAAACTAAAGAGCCACCAAAGTTTTTATCCTCATCAGGCATAAGAGGCGGTATATTTATATCTGTTTACAATTCTACAGCTCAATAGCGAGCTTCGTTTGGAATTCAGAGCATTTTGAATTTCAGGGTTATGGAGGTGCATGACACAAGGCTATGATCGAGTTTGTTGAAAAATATGTGCTTATCTCATGATGTTGAGCCTTCTTAGAAGTTAGAGCATTATGAAAAGTGCTCATGTAAATGCTTGTTTGATCAGTACTGATTATTAATCAGTCACCTAGATAGCCAAAATAAGTTCCAGATGTCTACACTATTTTCCAGCCGCCATATTGGTGTACCAGGGAGGTATACTAACATGGCGTTTTCATACTGGGCTCTGTAAATATCTGCAAAACATTTCAACGAATATCTGAAGTTTGGGGAAATGCACAGGGCTAAAACTTGGAGAAGTGTCTTATTTAGTTATCTTCTATAACATCATAATTTCATAGCTTTTTCCACTGGATGGTTTTCGATTTATTTTTTTATTGCATGACAGTGAAAATGATCATTGGTAGAAAGTAGAAAATTATGCTCTTTTTCATCTAGTTATTTAATATTTTTTGTATCTTTGTAACATTTATAAGTGTATAGAACATGGCCAAATTATATAAAATTTTATTTATTATATGAGTGATAAAGTTTGTCCATTGTGATTTGCTGAGAGCAGGCAAATTTATTGTTAATTTTTGATTAGCACTGACGTGCAAATTAATGCGCACACATTCATAAATATCATAACACAAGCTCGGGCAATTGAGGATTTACACTTCTCATGATATTTGAAAATTCTTTCAGATTGCACTTGCCTAAAGGCTTGTGCAATTTTGAGAGAGTTTTTAAATATCACTTGTAGTGCTTATGGTAATTGCACTCACATTCATGCTATTACCTAAAGTGTACTAATCATGCAAAGATTATTGCATTTTTCCTTTATAACTCTGTTTAGAATCAATATTTTTCCCCTGAATTTTTTGGAAAATAAATGGTCTCAATGAGATCTATCTGAAAACACTGAAAGATTTTTTTTTCAAAATTGTCAACTGATTTTGGAGGTATACTGATAACTTAAGATGTAACATGAATGAATTAACTACTTATAATATTATCACTCCTTTAATTTGCAGACCTGGAGGATTTTACAAGACCACAGATTGTGACATCTGATGTTAACCAACAGTCAAGGTCTTGTGTGTTAGGAAGACCACAGGAACATACATGTACCTGTTATTACTGCCAGGTACACATATACAACACTTATTGCATTTCAGTTGGTTTCAGTAAATAAGGAATTAGTGACTTACATTTTTCATTTTAATGCAAAACTAAATAAGGGGACAGCCTGTTCCAGGCTGCAGGCAGATGAAATCAAAACCCTGCCAATATGTAATCAGTCAAACCTACTGGTTAACCTTTCTTGCAAAAAATATATTTATGAGACTACATGTTACAAGCAGCCAAACATTAAGCATAATAAGTGTAATAATTACAATGTGATCACATGGAAACCAATTAACTTAAAATATGCAGTTTATTTGACATACATGTATCAAAGTACCAAACAGATTGAGGAAAACAACTAGACATTTAAGGTCTGACCTTTGATCAGCCCCAAACTCTACAACACTGATATACATGTATGATTAAAATGAAGGTCATTAAAAGTACTCCTGTCAGATGGTTAAGGTAATTCTGTGCTCATATGCTACTGAAGTACATACAAATAGTTCAGTTTTTCTTATCTCTATCTCTTTCTTTTTATGGTTCCAGATTGGGTTTGATCCTGATGAACAAGGGCTCCTGGAGAGAGCTCGAGAGGTAACTTTCTAGTTTTCATGCATTGACTAAAGCATTAAATTTACAAGTTACTTTGTTTTCCACACTGTTTATTTGAATAGAGAAAGGTTTGCTGCTTCGCCCCTACAGAGACACTCTTTGGGTTTGTCACACAAACTCCTCTCCCCCACAAACGTCTGGTGAAACAGAAGGCTATTTACATAGCCTTGTCACAGGGTACTTCTCCACCAAGGCACCAAACTTGAAATAGACCTAGGAAAATTTTGCAAGACATCAGAACTTTGTACAATATTCTGTTTAAAAAGTTCCTCAATAAACTAATTAAAAGTGTATTTTGCAATGAAAAAGAT
>NC_138147.1:15335000-15427500 GCF_964199315.1 Orbicella franksi
GATCAGGGCCCTTGTACACAGGCTTTTCTGAAAAGAAAGTCGTAGTATCAGAAACTGATTTGCGCTGTAAGGTCTTCTTCCCACAAAAACAATGGACTGAACATGTAAGTGTTCAACTTCTGTTACTGAATTCGTAACAAGAACTCAACTGGGGTCTGCCCTTCAACCAGTCATTATGATTATTTAGTAAGAATAATTATGACATAGCTGCTGCATATCTGCTATTGGAGCTGAGTGTGCATTATTTTTTAGTAGATGCTAGGCTGAAAATTATAGAGCGCATAAATCCCAGATGTTGCGTTGGCATTAGAGGAAAAAAAACAAGAATCATTGGTAGCCACACTTAAAGTGTAATTTTTTCATTACTCGATAGCTCATGGCAACTGAAGAAAATTTACCTCCATTTTATCTCTGTTTTGGTAGAAGGCATTTTAATGTTGGTGACGCTTTCATTTCATTCACACGTGCACACAATCACTGCCCCTTCTCTGACAATATTTTTTTGCTTTATCACTGAGCTATCTTCTAGACCAAATTGAAGATGTGTTCCTATGTTTTCTAGGAAAATAATGCACTTGACTTTCAAGGGCTAGAAGCACTGCTGAATGCACTCACATTCAGCTTATCATCCACTAGCAGTTTTTGGTTCACACGGTTTCACCACCATGACAAGGTGAAGATGTACAGAACCTGCAGAGAAATAATTAACTAATTAAAAAAAGAATATTCAGTCATGGAAACAAAGCATACCTTTCTTTCCCTCCTTGATGTTCTGTTTCGTCTTTTTCTGCTTCATGTAAGCCAACATTGGATCATCATCCCTCTCTTGATCTTTTAACATCTTCTCAAGGTCCTCATCGTCACGGTACCTTGCTAGTGGCTTGTCTATCTCATGTAGATAATCCGCCACTTTATCCTGTGTTTGTTTCGTCTGAGTGACCCTGATAGGCAAATGCAAATAGGAACCCTGTAACACACTTGAAAGGACTCTTCTTATTTAGCAAAAGAGCTGTGTCTTTAGTTTGATCATTCGCATAGAAATCATTTCATTTTTTATTTCTCTGTTTGACTTTTGGTTTCAACTGACAAGCAACCGGTATATCAGAAACTTGGCACAGAGTCTTTTGAACATCAATGTATTGACAGAAAGAACTCTAAGTTTGTCAAAAATACTCTGCTGCAAGTGATACATGTATTTTCAACCCTCTTTTTGGATTATGAAAATGTCATGAAACATTAAGTTGAAAACCAACCAATCATAATAGAGCATTGTGCCTCATAGGTGATGCTTAACCAGTTGACCTCATCACGTGAAAAAGACTGTCTAGCAGTACGCAGTTGAAACATCAATCTACATCATTCACAAGTGCTCACATCACAAGGCAATAGAAAATACTTCATAGCCAGTTAAGATTATACTTGCTTTAATTAACTGAACAAAATCTCACCCTCTTCCCCACTCCATGAACTTCTCATTGTCTTCCATCTCCTTGCGCTCCTCTTCTCTTCTTTTAATTCTATCCAACTTGATGTCCTTTTTTCTTCCCATCTTGTCACGGTATACTGTCTCTGAGCCTTTTCCAGAAATACTGGGATCCATTTTAGCAAACATTTCTGCTTCTCTTTCCCTCTTCCATTCACTCTCTCGCTTCAGGTCACTGGCACTCAGAAGACCAGCTTTCCGTCCTGCCGTGATAGAGAAAACAACCAAATGGGAAAATTACATTTTCCTGGTTTACCCATACCTCCTTGAGAAATGAAAGACCTTTAGCATACCAAACATTTCTGAAAGAAGCTTACCCTCCTGAGGTTTAAGACGTCTTGGGCATGAAATTCACCCTTTATTTATGCATTACAATAATTTATACCTTTTAATAAATGGCTTAATACAATACTATAGGTTATTCAGGGGTTTCATTAAGGGCCGGGCAAATTGATCAGCTGATTTTGCCCGCCTGGTTTAACTATCTACACTGTAAAGGAAACTTTTTCTTATAAAGAAATTCATTTCAAAAAGTTTCTCCCACCTGTGAAAACCAGTTGCCCTCCTTTTGAAAACATCAATGAAACCCCATTCTAATTTTTATTTCTAATTTTCAAGCTAAAAATTGAATACACTACATGTACAAGGGTTGTTGAGGTACCATAAATCCTCAAATTAGTGCCTAGGGCGCTTATTTCAAATTTAAGAGAAGATGGGGGCGCTTATTTATTTTTTCCCAAATCGTGGCTTGACATGACCATTTTTTAAATACATCATCTGCATGTAAACAACAACATACTGTAGGCTTTTATTGACATAAAGAGCTGATCCTAAAGTTCAAATTGCCGAAGAGTACTTTTAATATTTTTTCTTAACTTACTCGTCCACAAAATGGGGGGAGGGAGGTGCTTATTTTAAATTTTGGCTGATAGGAGGGGCACTTATTTGAGGAGTGCCAATTCGAGGATTTACGGTATGTTATTTGATTAGCCTGTTACTGGGGGAAATAACTCAGGCTGGCAGAATGTTAACATTAATTTTTAGAAAATAATCATTTACTGGCAGAGATGATCAAAAGGGGGAGGGATTAAAGAGAGAGTGGAGAATTTCTGGATCCAATACGGAGCTACAGTCCTCCCTTAGATTTACCACTATTTACATATGGCTGTTAGGGTGCATTCCTTTAGTACAATCCAGATCATAAAATATGTGATTGAAGATCACGTGGAGCATGGTGTATCAAAGGAACTGATGAATCCACTCTGGATAGGGATTTAACGGTTCTTTTGATGCCGCATGATCCGAGTGATCTCTTGAGGCAGAGCTACATATACGTCATTCCAAAGCAATGAACCCGAAGCTTATCAGAAAATTATCTCATGTCAGATTCACAAGTCATTTTGATGTTCGGTTATTACGTCAGATCATGATGTAAAATTAGTTGGACATCTTCAAGAATCTGGTCAGACAATGTGCAATGACCGACTATTATCTCCACCACTAGGCTTTGAAATTCTGAGTTCACATGCTATTAAAAGGCACAGGAAACATGTTCTTACATAAATGACTCTGCCACAGAAATTTGCCAGTTGTGCAAACAAGTACATTTATATCCCTAGCATGCACCTCCTTAATAAGTGGACCAGAAAATATAAGCCATAAACTTGTACTAACCACTTGACATTCTTTCTAATCCTGGTTCATTTTGTCTCCTTTGTTTTGAACTGTCACTTCTTGTACTTCTTCTCTCGGATCCATTTTGTCTTCTTGGCGGCGATTGATCTGAATCACTATTTGCATGCTTCCTTGGAGGTGACTGATCAGAATCACTGTTCATTCTTTTCCTGGGAGGTGACTGGTCTGAGTCTCCATTCAATCCTGAGCGGGCAGGGGATACGTCAGGGGAGTCATTTCTAACTCTCCTCCTAAGGGATCTGTCAGGACTTGCCTGTAACCGTGATTGTCTAGAGGGTGATAAGTCAGGACTATGACAATGTGTTTGCTCTGGGAGCGAATCACCAGAATCGTGTCTTCTTCGTCTGGCTCTCGGAGGACTATGGCCTCCCTCACTAGAGACATCTCTCCTCCCGTCTGATGACGAGTCCCTTACCGAGCTACGTGGAGGGGCTCTGTCTTTTTTCCCGGGTGGCGATTGATCAGGGTCGAACAGCACTCCACTCCTTCGAGGAGACAAATCTGGAGTGTCCTCTCCGTCTCTGCTTGTCATTCTTGGTGTCGAATTGTTACTATTAGAATTTAGTCTTTTTCCTGCCTCCGTGTGAAATACTGATTGTGATTCTAGGCTAATTGGCGCCCACTTTGTTTTCTTATCTTCTTCCCGCTTTTTGAATGTTTCAAGTGATATTTTTGTGACGCCATCCTCCTCATAAACGGCCGGAGCTTCATCGACTTCGCCTTCGAACTCGTTCGTTTCTTGCGCGGAATCTCGGATTTTGATGTCTCTGACAGTTATATCGTCATCCACTATGATATAAGTTGGATGTTTGGACGCCGTTTTAGGGATCCTTTTCTTCTTTTTCTTTTTCGCACCTTCAGAATTTGACAAATAACGTTTGAGGTACTCTTGCTTCGAAATGGCCGCCATCTTGAAAATAACCATGCGCAGATTTATTGTGCATTTGTTATCAAGGCTACTGCTGAGCCCGTGCAGGCTCGGGATCAGGAGAAAAAGAGACCAAAACATGGCGGATTGGGATGAGATAAAAAGATTAGCGGCCGATTTTCAACGTGCTCAGCTGAGTAGCACGGCTCACAAGCTTTCGGAAAGAAATTGCATTGAGATAGTACAGAAATTGATCGGTCTTGGCCTTGTCGAGGTTATTTACACCACGGATGGCAAGGAATATTTAACCCCACAACAGCTTGAACGGGAGATAAAAGACGAACTGTTTGTTCATGGAGGTAAATATCTCTGTTATTTAATTGACACTTGTGGTGAAATCTGTAGTGGAACAATCATTTTTATTATCTTTTTCAGGAAGAGTTAATTTGGTGGAGTTACAGCAGGTATGTGATATTTATTTTTTGTTGATTGCCCTACATGAGTCACTCCATTATTTTCTGGAATGATGACGTGTTTTTACGTGAATTTATCAAGTGTGTTTCAGATAAGTTCTATAGAAAGTCTACTGTTGTTTTGGATTAATTAAAAAAAAATTGATTGTTAAATGCTACTTGTTTCTTTCAAATGTGTTTATAAACCTCTGAAAATATTAACTCCTCCTGCCCCTAAGAATATGTACGCATGGGGGGATTGTAAGCTTAATCATATGCCATCCCTACCCCTACCAACCAAGCCCAAGGGCTGCACTGGAAAACCATTGGGCCAAGGTCCTGACAGTTCGCGTTTGGCCTTAACTGGCTTGACATAAAAACTGAGGGCCGATATTCTTCCAGTATGATCCTGTGCCAGCTTGGTTGATAAGAAATTTAATATACAACTGAAAATATAATTTTAGAAAAGTTCTCACCATCATGTTGGAAAAATAACATTGCAAACTTCAAGTGTGCAATTCTGATAGGGAGCCAGCTAGGCATATACTTACTTTTGATATTAAGAAAGAAAAGAGAGCTGAAAAAAAAAGGAAAGAAATATTTTATGTAAAAGCAAGTTCTTTCAGGAACATGAGCCATAACAACTACCAGAAAATCTTTAACAGTGATCACATGGGATCATTTGGGACAGTGCCCAGTCCATTACTTAGAGAATATTTGACCAGCAATGGAGCAATCTGATTGGTTGGTTTTAGTTGTTAACCCACAGATCTGAATTAATTTAAAATTAAATCGTTTCTGAGACCATCTTTAAAATAAATTATTTTTCTGAATTAATATCAAATAAATGAATTTATGTTGTGAGTACTGCATGGTTGTTTTCAACAGTTGTACATATCCATACACTGGTTTCACACATACAGTCTTAGGGGACTTTTAAACTTTTCTGTTTCTTGTAAAGTGTTGACATGAACCTCTTCATGATGACCACCCTATGCAAGAGTTAGCTATAATTGAACCTTGCTATGTTGAACTCTCAATGGAAGCAAAAAATAGCTCTTGATACCGTGGGTTCAAGCTAGTCCATAGACGGGGTAAATATCTGAAAAAGCCAATCCAAGGGAAAATGAGTTAACATTTATTTTCTCAGAGGACCCTCCTGAAAACCACTTATGGGGATTGGAGGCCTCCTCTTAAAATATTATGTATTATTATTATTTATTATTACTGGAGTTTGAGAGAGCGGGGAGTTTGAGATAGTGAGCTTCAACTGTAGGTTCTGTAGAGAAGTTGCCTCAAGTAGTGGGGAAGCTTGATGAAAGTTAAGTGTGTGTATCAGCCTTCACTGGTTGGGACAAAACTCCTGGCTGCTGTAGAGACTCAGAGGTAGCTATAGATATTTATACAGAGGTGGCCCCCTCTCTATCATGGCTACTAGCTAACCTGTCAAGTCGTGTCAACAGCGTTGGTGGAGGTTGGACTGTGTAGAACACATGATCAATGTTGTGTAATATAAAAGGTGCTGTGGCTCCTCTGTTAAGAGAAACTTATCTACCTGATGATTTTCTTTATTAGATTATAGGTGTAGACCTAACCCATATTGAGAATAAAGTCAGTGAAATTGTAAAGCATGACAAGAATTTGATTGTCATCCAAGGAGAACTTATTGACAAGTAAGTTAGAACTGGAATATTATAATCAGTAGTTGAGTCAGTATTATGCCAGGATACTAACACTGTTCACATACAGTTATTGTCATTGTTATGTCCAACTGGTGCACTATAATTGTATGATTTTAGAAAATAGCTCAAAGAAAATATGTGGGTTGATGGGTTAAAATTGTATTTCTAGAAATTGATAAAAACAGAAAAGTTGTTGCAGTCACCTTGTTTGATATTTTCTTTGGGCTGTTTTCTTAAAAAGATAGGAAATGTTTTCTTTGTGTTTCTATGAAGGTACTGGTATAAGAAAACTTTTGAAAGTTTGGAGAAATCAAGAACCTGTTGAAACACTTGCCTATTGGCTCGTGTTGCCATAGCATTTCTTTTTCTCCCAAAATTTCACTCATGTTCATGAAAACGCAATAGAAACAGGGAAAATGATTTCTATTTTTAAATCACTAGTCTTGTAGTTCCAGACATAGGCATCTCTGTTAAAGTTAAAGTGCTACAATTTGCTAAATCAGAATTTACTTAATACAGCTGTAGCTGATTGCAGTATTGTTAGAGTTGATTTATACATGGTATACATACAACTGTACATGTCCTCTGGTCCAATTAGACTTCCTGTCCTTGTTCTTCTACTGACACAAAATAATCTGTCCCAGTGTTCAAAGAAAAGAAAAACTCTTGTAACAGTACAGTAAGGTTGAAGTAATATATCAAACACGAGAGACAGTATTTCATTGGGATATCCAAACACCGAGAAGAGAGTTGAAAATATGACACGCAGCGGAGTATTTTTGACGACATTCGAGGTGTTTGGAGAGCCGATGAAACACTGTATCAAGTGTTTGATATATCTTCTCAATCGAAACAAAAACTAAGGAGCAAACGGAGAAGTAAAATCGTCAAAATCTATGCTAATTAAGACTGGGTATCCAAACCTCCTTCATGGTTGTGATTTTCGTTGTTTTAACTTGATGAATGAGTTTGCGAATATTGTTTCCATGCTGAAGTCAACTATAAGGTATTTCAGAACAGTAATTAAAGAACTAACCAATGACAACCTGAGTATCACATGTACATATTTATCAGCCCATTTATTTTGTCAAGTGAGATAGACAGAGGGGAGATTGTTCACACTTGCCTTAGTCTTTCCACTGGTGTGGTGAAGCTTAAATGGTTTATTGTCTTTTGACCTTATCCAATGATCAGGATGGCGATTACATACTCTTTAACTTTATTCTCCTTGTGCATGTATAAAGTGGCTCTAGCAGTTATCAACTTGCACATGTTAAAATAGGCAAGCAGTAAGGGTGAGAGGTGTGAGAGGATTAGTAACATTATTGAGAGCTAGCCATAAACAGGCTAACATGAGCAAAATTAATTCATGCTAACTGGAGTGCTTTTCAGGGTAACCAAGATGCTCTTTGGACTTACCCCTTATGCCTCACCCCTCACCCCTCAACCCACTTCCCCTTATTAAAACAGACCTAATTATTAGCTACTGATAGAGAGTTGAAACCAGAAAGTTCAGTTCTTCGTACAATTGGATCAAGACTGACATCAAATCCAGAACAAGAATCACTAATCTTACGCTGTGCAAGAGTTTTAGAATCAAACAGCTGGACAACACAATAAATCAAGAATTAATATAACTGCAGTAAAAAGCTACAGTGTACCAGATGGATTGATTTGTCATAAACAGTCTGTAAAATGGCAAATATCCTGACAAAGCTGCACAATCACAAACATGACAGGACACAGGAGGATTTTTGTTAATATAGCATTAATTTGCATAATTTGCAAGTTCATTTATGAGATCGTATAGCACATCCCAGTCTCTATTTATGGTTAATTACCTCCTTGTGTATTCTTGCGACTCTAGTAACTACTTAGACCAAGTTGCAGAGGAGATCAATGACACCCTGCAGGAGTCTGGTCAAGTGATTATTTCAGAGCTTAGCAAGACATTCACACTGTCTACTGACTTCCTCCTTGAGGTAAAATGATACATGTACAGATAATCTACAATATTTGCAAAGTAAATGATCTTCAGTCAAGTAAATACAAACAGTTTAAAACAATTAATATATGTTTTTGTTTTTTTTATATAGAAATTTTAATGTTCTGGATTTGTTAGGTACATACATGTATTATGTCAAATCAAATTCAAATCAAATAAAAAAAAACTCTTTTAATTTCTCAAAATTTAACTAGCCAAGGGGAAACATCCCTGTACTAATTGGGGACACCTAATATAATTGAGGGTATTGAAAATGGTGCAGCATCCAAAACTTGTGTTTAACAACTGTTTTACTTATATATGGAAACCAGTAAGGAAATATTTTTTGGATGTAGTCATACACTGAATTTCAGTCCTCCATGGTTGAACGTAGTAATTTTGGCCTAAAGAATTCAAGGTTAAAATGACATCAGTCCATTCTGATTCTTGATGACAATTATTATTTCTTACTCTGTAGGCGGTTACACAAACATCGACACTTTATCTTTCAGCGATACTAATACCAGAACATATCACTTTTGGGCCTGATTTTAGTTACTAAACACTCTTAACTTTCAGTAGACACCTAAAAGTGACATCGTCATAGTTACCTCTCCAATACGGGTACCTCTCTAATACACTTTGCTCTGTCTCTGGGTTAACTTCTGATTGGATCACAAAGTGGTGCTGGTTTTTTTAAGCATAGTTAGCATACATGTAGTTACACAACACCAATGAAAGCAAATGCAAATTTACTTGCAATACTCAAAGGAGAGCCGCTCTAATATCCTGTAGTCGATGCATTCAATATTTTCATCACCTGCAGTCTACTTCACGATGCATTGATGCTCTTAGGAGATAATGGATGTTGTCTTAGGCATACAGGTCCGGGGGGGGCAGGGGGTGCAGCCCCCCTAGTTTCCAAAATTTTTGACATTTCTTGGGCAAAACACTCATGATTCGGGCAAAAGTACTTGGGAGAATTAACATTCTAAAAGTTTGTCCAGGCCAGGCTTGCAGGCTACTTTCTCTGATGTTTGCCTTGCCAAATTGGAGTTAACGTTGAATGATATAAGGATCAAGGTATTCTGTTTTGGAAAAGCCATATAGTTTAAATGTGTATCATGAGAAATGATTTCCATCAACAAAACAATGACAAAAGAATCAAAGCAAATGAAGACCGAGACTTTTGTTTTTGTGGTGGCTCTGAAAAGAGCCATTTTGAATGATTCTACAAAGCGTGGTTTTAAAATTTTCATGAACTCTCTGTACGAGGAAGAATTAACAACCAAAGTGGTGTCCGGTCATTTTGATACAAAGTCATTTCATTACAAAGTCATTTCAATGCAAGTCATTTTGATACAAGTCAAAGTTGATTCAATACACATTTTAAGTCAATTCAATACAAAACTTTAAGATACCAAGCAGTCTGAAATAGAATTTCCAAGTTTAGAATTGCCAAACGATACTAAATGTTTTTGTTTTGTAGTGGACGATGGCTCGTCTGACTTCCCTTCAAATCGGGCTTGTTTCAAAGAAGAAGTTCAGCATATTCAGCCAGCAGAATCAAAAAAGTTCCAAGACCTTCAGACAAACATGATTTTTCTTTTTCTGGAGTAACATTCTTTCGACAGATTGCTGTCGTATGGGATAAGGAGATAAAAAGACTTTCATTGGGATATTTCTTCTAGTTTACTTTTGCTATGAAATGACTTGAGTTTTTATCAAATTGACTTTAGATGTGTATCAAATCAACCTCCATTTCTATCGAACTGTGGCTTGTATCAAAACAACCTTGTATCATTCGACCATTAACCATTAACTGTTTCTTTTAGAAGTTTCTGATTTTACTGGGCTGTTGATCAAGGTCACAGAGTATGCGACATTTCAAAATAACAATTTTTGGAATGATAACAGTTTCATTAGACGTGAGACCTGTGAACAGTTTTGTTTTTACTGTGATTTGAGTGCATTTGAACAACACTCTTGCTTTCGAGCACTGTAATTTTTTTCAGTCAGTAAGGTCACCACCCCCCCCCCCCCCCCCAAGTCCGAAGGTGCCCATATGCCTATGGATGTTGTCAAATCACTCTTGGAAATTTGAAGCCTTTAGAGTCTTGTCACATTGCAATTCAAGACATGTAACTGTTTACAATGTACATGTACCGTGGTGGATGCATCTGATTCTGAATGATTGTTTCCTATTTTCTCTTGTTGCACTGTAGATTGTTGAGGCCCGGCTAGGAACAATCATCCATGGGCAGCTTGATCAACTCGAGAGAGGCGTCCTATTTACTGATGCATTTGTGGCTCGGCAAATGGCTTGCATAAGAGGAGTGTTTAGTGCTATAACAAAGTATGTCAATAAGCAGAGACTTGCAACTTAAATTGATGCTTTCTTGCTCTTTTACCACCATTTTTGATGGCTACATACTCTGGTAAATTGTGTTTCATGTTTATTGATCCCAGCACTATTTTACAGAGTGACATTATTTTGCTTTTTTCCAGACCCACTCCTGTGTCATCTCTTATGGCTCAGTACGGATTCCAGGAAAAGCTCTTTTACAGTAAGTTCATTGATCCACTGTCAGAACTACAGGTTACAATGTAAAGCACTGCGAAATGTGTTGGGTTTTGAAGGCCTGCAGAGTAGACTAGGGCTGATGGGTGTAAAACCAAGCATGTACACCCATTTGTAGCAGCAAGGTATCACCAGCAAATGTGACATTGAGCTTTCTCTGTATCCCTTTGCTGTCTTTTTTGTTCCTTGTTTTTACTCTTCTTCCCTAAGTTTTTAATGTCCTGTTAAATGCAAGTTGGGTTGGGGATCATTTGTGATGTTGGTGGTTAGGTTCTGCAGAGTATGCCTCATTTTCATTTCACGATCTCTCTGAACATTGATCCTCATGTGTTGTCTATGACAAGATATGACCGTATACTGGATAGCTAAGTCAGCACCATTTATATTGTTACCTACATGTGCTAGAACATCCTGCAGAAGTGAAGGGAATGAAACTTCAAGGACAGTAAAAGTCACAGAAATGGAAAATGTACAATAGACGTTTTTCAACTGGGTGGTTTGTTGCCCCATTTCAAACCATGTGATGATATTCTTGAGAATTCTTCCTTTCAAATTTTCAAATAGTCATGTGCATGTGAATAAAATAATTTTAAGACGGACAAAGGAACAATTCTCTAGAGAATATCACGTGGTCTGTAATGAGAAAACAAACCGCCCAAGCGAAAAACGTCTATTTACCTTATTATAATAATAATAATAACAACAACAACAACAACAATAATAATAATAATAATAATAATAATAATAAATTAATAATAGTAATAATAATAATATTAACAATAAGTTTATTTAAGTGTCAAATATGTTTAGCACTATTAAATGTGCTAATTGGGGACACTGTAAATGAATGAACAAATATTTTAAATATAACATAGACTATTAAGAATCCCAGCTACAGTAGTTGGAGGCTGACCAGCTGGCTATTTACACAGCGCAGTCGAGGAGTTGAACTCGGGGCTTTTTACTCTTCTTCCCTTAATCAAAGTTTGATACTTCACCGAAAATATGTCACGAAAATGACTGTGCTGGTAATAACTATTATTTCCTGCTATAGCTGATATTGACCAGTTATGCTCTGAGGGTCGCATATCAGGCAGCATACAGGGGCGACAGGACAAGGCTGTCTTTGTTCCAGATATTTATTCCAAGACACAGACATCTTGGATTGATGACTTCTTCAACCAAAATGGCTACATTGGTAAGTAACTGACTGGCATGATTCTTTACAAGATGTTTTAACACATCTCAACTGAACAATCAAGGTGGCCCAAGTTATGCCTATCTCTACGACGTCAGGCATTGATTTTGTTGAAAGCCAATTCTCCATCCCCTTATGCTGCATATTTCTTGGCATGATGTTGAGGAGATAATATGTACCTTAACTACAGTGAACCTAACTACAATTTTGGGTACACATTAACAAGTCCTTTTTTTGTTGTTAAAAAAAAAACAATATCAAGAAAGGGAATCAACTAAAAAAAGTACGTGAAAACTCAGAGATCATTTTCTTTTTAGTTTGAATAAGTAAACTAAGTTAGATTGTTACTGAATATTTCATTGTTTCCTGTTCAGAGTATGATGCGCTATCACGGCTTGGTATTACTGACGGAAGACAATTTTTGAAGAGGAGGTTTCAAAAGTTACCAGTGAAGTTTCTTCCCACCTGTTGTGTGGGTGAGTCTTTACAAGACCAGGTTGAAGCTGCTATCGATGAAGCTCTGTCCAGTGGTGAATGGGTCGACATACTGGTGAGCTAGTTCTGAAGTAATTTTGAACTCTAGACTTTTAAGTGTTTAGTGCAAAATTATTCATTAAAATGAAAATGTCACGTTTTAGCCAGTTATGTCAGAAAATTTTATCTTTTTGATATGACTGATTTAAGCATGACCAAGAGTTTGCATTCAAACTTTTGCTCTGACTCATGTACTGTCAAACTCCGATACTCTCAGGTCCCGTGTGATCTCTTTGAAAATTGACTTGTTCAAATGTTTCTGAAAATTTATGAGTTTCTGTGATGTCAATTTTCAGATCCTGTTTACAGGCTTACAAAACATACCAAGACGTATATGTATAACACACAGTACCATGTACTCCTTGATAAACTTTTTAATGAGCAATTTTCACGATGCAATCACCACTGCCCTAACCTGAAACTGCTTCATTGAAATAATTCATTTCAGTCCGATGTCTTTTTCTTTTGTAGCCTCTCCTTCCATCGCCATTTACTCCAGATGATGCCGCCCAATTGTTACAGGGTTGTCTGAAGGCTTCTGGTCGCTCCTCAGCTCATGTGTTTTGTGAGAGTATTGTGGTCAGTGAACAGTTCCTACAAAACTGTAAAGATCCCTTCCAACAACTGATGCAAGACAAGGCTAAGGCAGTAAGTTATCAGTGACCATTCTTGACTGGCTTTAAATGTGACCCATAATTAACCTATCTGGTAAATGCCAGGGCAGATCTAGAGGGTTCAGGGGGTTCAATCCAGCCCCCTAAATTAAGAAAATGAGACATTATAACACACTGACTTGGCCTCAGAATGCCGGAAATCCCATTTCCAAGGACCTCAATTTAAAAATTTTATCCCTTTAAGGGATCCCCTTTGGCGGTCCGTATCTTGAGCCCCCTTCTCTAAAATCCTGTATCCACCCCAGAAATATATGCTTTAAGTTCACAGTTTTGATCATCAATGCTCCTTTTTTGTCTTCCTTGCAATCTTGCACTGCTACTCCACTGATTCAAATCCAATTGTATTATGTTGTTCTAGATTTATCCCTACCCCTCCCACAGAGGGTTTATTGGTTTGAACCCCCTCCCCCCCCTCCCCCCCCTCCCTATCCCTCTGGAAATTTCACCCTTGGTTCATATTTTCCTTTAAAAGTTTGGCTTTTGAGATCTCATTGGTTGCCACTCGTGTTTCAAATCAGAAGTAGAATTGTTACTTATCAACACTCTTTTTTCATACGCGCTTGCCACACATGGAATGTCCCGCCGACTGAGTTACGGACACGTTACATCTCTCTAGCCTCGTTTAATTGTTTACTACTTCAATATTAAAATAGGACTCTAGATCTGTACGAGGTTGTCGACATAAGAACATGGAGAACAATCTGTCCCAGGAACAACAAAGCAAGGACTCTTCTGTGCCCGCTGTCACGCTGTTTCTAGCAATTCAAACTTTTGTTTTGTTTCTTTTTGATTTTTCTTGTTTATATATGAGTAGCTTTAGTTTAAGTCGTATTAACGAGGGATCCACTGTAATTGGCTTGGCTGTAGTGGTCTCCCTGCCTAATAAACAGTACATGTATATATAAGTGTTTTAGTTAGGTGAAGTTAAGTAAATAAATAAATGTCTCTAAATCATTAAAAATCTTCTTACATCCTGGTTGTTTTCTGCTTTGTAATTTTTTTACTGTTTTTTTGCCCTTGCAACTTGGAAGTGTGTTTTTTTCTTCCCGTTAAGGGAACGTTTGTTCATCGCAAGCTCATTTTAACATGTGTGTAGGTCTTCCAAGCTTAGTAAGGGACTATTAAGTGTACAGTAGAACCCAGCCACCTCATCATTACGGTCACTTTATTCTGGCCTGAACAAAAGCTCAGTCAGTCATTTTCTCTATTTAAAAGAAGCCCTTTAATATGGTCACCCCATTAATACAGCAAGATTTTGTAGCCCATTGGTGACCGTATTAATGGGGCTCCACTGTATCATTATCCGTAGGATGCGGTCAAGGCTCCCGCCCTGTTCTCTGAACTTACCAGGAAAGACCTGTCTTCTATGGGAGCGTCTGCAGGCGCCTCTGACAGGCGGGACTCTAAGAAAGAGGAAAGACGGAAAAAGGCAGCTGGTGGCGGAAGTAAAGGAGGAGGTGGAGGTGGTGGTGGTGGTGGTAGCGGGGGTGGTGGGGGTGGAGGACGAGGAGGAAGAGAAAGCAAGACCCAAAAGGTATGTTAGAAATCATACATAGGTTGGAATCTCTGCTAAAGAATGTCAGTGTGTTGGCTGTTTTCATAATGTGTTCATGAGTTAAGCTTGGGGCTGTTGGGCTAGTGGAATTCAGGTTCTTGGCATTAAAAGACCTGTGCACCACTCATTCAGCCGTTTGGTTCATACTATAGGTTACGTACTAAGTATTTTGTATGCTCTTTTACCATGGTCGTTACAACCTTAAATAGGAATCTTTTTTTTTTTTTCCTGTTTTCAATAAAATTCTTGAATCGAAATTTATCCTGGAAAGTTTGTACTGTTGTATCCATTTTATCACACTGTCTTGAAACGTCTTTGCATGTTGTAAAGTGGCACCTTATTCTTTAAGCCACCGTACCAACCAGCCCTCATTAAAGTTAAATCTCCTTTCTTAATTTACAGTAGTACATGCATTTCTTTTTAAATATCAGGTGCGTGACAAGAAGAGGGACCGAGCAAGAGATGAAGATTTAGAAGAAGACATAAGCCCTAAACAAAATTCCACTGATTTACCATTTATGACAGTTGAGGAGGCAAGTTTTGCTGTTTCTTTGCTGTCGTCAACGCAATTGACCTTAGAGGCTGGCCCTTTTTCGTTCATGGGCCTGGAGGTGGGGGGAATAATGGCTTGTAGGAAAATAGTGGCGCAGGGATGGGGGATAGTAGAAGTTTTCTTCGTACCTTTTTGAAACCTTATTGTAGATAATTGAGCTTGAAAAGGAAATTGCAAACCGAAGCTGTGAGTAGAACCTTATTCTGGGCCTCCGTTTGACTGCTTACAGTAAAATTGAACTGTTTCTTTATTTATTTATCTTTCATTTATACGTTTGATCTCTTTATGTAGATATCAGAAGAACTACAAAAGCGATTTCCAAGTTGTTCAGACGAACTTGTTGAAGAAGTCGCAACTTACCTGTTCAAGTAAGTTTACACTACTAACTAGAAATGTAGGACATTGTAATGGTTAAATGTACATCTTTTTACAGTTGTAACGTAAATCAATCGTCCTTTATTTGGACTGTGCGACAAGCATACTTGGGATATTCAAGTGTGCTGGCAAAACACTATTCAGAGTTTTATACACTTTGAACGCACTGTCAGTTCTCTTAATATTGCACCTTTTTGGTTAGTAAATGGTGCTTGTTTATCTTGCAACAGACCGCTGACTCAGTATTATCAGGAAGTGGCTCGTTCTGTGTTCCTGTCCACTGGCGCTAAAAAACGTAAGAGTCACTCAGAGGTGCAGGACAAAGTCAGCGTGTTGTGGGCTAATGCCAAACTGTTTGATAAAGGAATTAAGTTATTTACCGGTAAGAACTACTGTCAGTACTAATACAATTACTGAGGTCCTTTGGTTTTCAGTCAAGTCACTCCGGTTCAGTCCTGGGTTGTACTAGCATTCCAAACAATTGAATAGTAATAAAATACAAAGTCATTTCTTGCTACAGAAATTCTTATGACGTTCCTAAATTTATTCAGGTAGCACCCAGACATGTTCAATTCGTACATTCGGGACAGTCTCATAATGAACTCTTCCCAGCTTAACAGGTAATGTTAAATTTTGCGTCAGGCTAATGGCCCATACAGCCGGAGCTTATCCCGATTTTTGTAGCGCTAAGCGAGTAGGAGTGTTTTCATTTCTCCCCTGGATGGGATGTTAGTCCATTGCAGGGTTACCCCCAAGCATTAAATTTACTGGTACGGTATTTATACACCTGGGGGACTTGGGGGGTGAGAAGCACTGAGAGAATAAGGTGTCCTGCCCAAGACCACGACACAAAAATCCCGGAGTCCAGCGCGCTAATCGTTTATGCCACCGTGCCTCCAACTTTGTAGATCACACATGACAGCTAACACTTCTCTGAACACACAGAGCCAGTCCCTATTGTACTTCGCGGATTTACTTTATCTTCTTCAACAGACGACACTTCTCTGAAGAATACCTCGAGTTGTCTCTCGCCAGGGAGAACAACGGGCACAGTGGGTACCTTAACTTGAAGTAATTGTGTTGTGTTGGTCTTGACAGATGATGTTCAAGCACAGTTATGTCGCCATCTCCTACGAACTGTTTGTACAGACATAGTGAACCAAGCTGTTGGTCTGTTGGCCGCTGACCACATGCTAACTATTAACGACGACTCCGCTTTAACCCCTGAGGTAGGTGTAAGGAAAATTATTAAACAAGTAGTTCAACTGTGGTGCTTGTTGTACCGTAGATTATCACCCGCCTGCCTGGTTAGCTATGTACGAGTTTAGCCTTAACCTTTCAGAAACTTTCAGGACCGGTTTTGCAGATATTCATCGCTATTGGTAAAGAGAAAAAGTCAATTACATCGTATACTAAAAAAAATATAATCCCCTCCAGTGTTTCCGCCAGAGCGCACCATTGCGGGAATCCCGCGTTACAACCAGAGATGGCCCCCAGAAAAACGAAGAAAGGGCCAATTTGGCCCTTTCCTTTTACAAGACTGCAGGCTCAACACAGGCATAATATTTTAAAAGCCATCCCAGGGCTGGAAATAAATTGCGATCGATACGGTCGCCAATGCAAGAAGCATTTCATCCTTGACGACCAAAAACTTCCAAATGGCTGGCCGTGTTTGAAATCGCCCTATAATGCATTTTAAACCCTTGATCATTGACTACGTCGTGTATGCGTACGGATTGTTCTCTTGTAATGCACGGATCCTTCATACTAGTATCTGACTCAAAAGATACTTCATTGTGTAGAAACACTTCTAAAAGCACTTACTATTATATTTTATCATAGATCCTAATAAACTGCTTTATTTTCCTTGGTACCCTGATGCATTTTTTCCTTCTGTAGCTTTCAATTTGTTGGCCCTTTTCCTAAAAAATTGGGCCCTAAAAAAGATCTTCAGGGGCCACTTTGGCCCTCAAGTAAAATTTTCTGGCTGAAACACTGCCCCTCTGCGAAAAGTCGTAGGAGTGCAGAACCAAGTAAAGAATTAGAACAGTGGAAATGATGGGGAAAAGGTCGTGAAAATCCCTAGTTTGCCACGGTATTCTACACTTCACACATAGAGAAGGATGGAATTATATCAAAGTGTAGAAACCAGGGATTTCATGGCCAGTACTGGACATTTATGAAGCTTCACTCCCACGTTAACAGTGATGTATTTGGTTTTCCTTTTCTTTCATTCCACAGGATCGCCTGAAGATCATTTCGAAATTCCCCGAAAAAATAAAAACAGAATTGGTCAAGTTAAATACCACTTTAAATGGAAAGGTTTGTATTTCTTTAACTTCATTCTGTGTCCTCGTCTTTTACCATCGAAAAGTTTTTGTGTTTCTTTATCTAAGACGACTTTGTTTCCCACTTGCTTCGTGGAATATTTGTAACTGCTATTAAGGAGACTTTGTATGTTGGTATCAAGTCTTACAGTAAAGCCTGTCCGATTGGAACAGGATACGCGCCCGATCTTCTCGTAGTTATTACAGGGTTGGCATAGGTCAGGAAACGGTCAGGAGAAAAGATTGATTTTTGAGTCTGGGAAAATTGACATTTTGAAGAAAAGTCAGGGAAAATTGAAATAATTTAACACGACTGATTTAATACCATTGAAGGCTAGAAAAAACAGTTGGGGTCAATGGGATTTTAACGACATTTTTTCCTTAACGAAGAAGGAAAATTTCTTGAAAACTTATCAGTCTAAATGAACGAGTAGAAAGGAGGACTGTAAGTTCATTCTAGAAGCTGCTACTAGATCTGTAATTTTTTGTTCGGGGAAATGCTATTTTTATCAGGAAAAAGTCAGGGAATTTTGAAAAGTGATGTCTGTGGCAACCATGTATTAAGTTTATTAAGTGCTTCACCGCCAAGTAACCTTGTTGTGAGCTTTCCAACATGTATTCAGTTCATACTCGATATGCCGTTCAGCTTGAGACGCCGTGACAACAATGTATACGGTCGCCATTTTTCCTGACTCTTTTGGAAGCTTTCCGCTTCCATGGTAACTATGCAACTTTGTAACTTAAGGACGTTCGCGTTAGTTGTTTCTGCGCATCCTTACTGCGCACGCAAATTCACACGATCTTGGACGTTCGGTGACCCCTGTTTTTCTTTTGATGAATCATTTTCTCTACCGATTTTCTACGGTTAGCGAAAAAATGAAGAAAATCTGTCGACTAGAAGTTTGAATTTTTTGCAAAATGCAGGATCGAATTCCGTTCTTTTTAGCTCTTCGTTTATCTGTGCGACGATTTCAAATGCCACTGGAAGGGTTAAACTTTGTGAAAACGTTGGTAACATTTGAAATTACTTACGCAACAGACCCACTTCTACAAAATATGACTAAGATCGTTTGCCTCCGTTGACTCACCCAGTTCGATATTTTTAGCTGTAAACCCCTGTAGACCATGCTGAGTTCCTGCGCTAATTTTTCAAAACCAGGGTAGTTTTCCACTCCCTCTATCTCTGAAACGAAGTCGGTGACCCCAAATTTTTTTGTTTTTGTTTTGCTTTTTTCTTTTGCATTTCTGACACAAGTAACCCGTTATCAGACTGCAGTAAAAATTTTAAAAAATCTATTGACTAGAAAATTTTCGCGCGAACGTCCTTAAGTTCAACTCGTACGCAGAATCTTCATTTCCCTACGTCAGTGGTTGGGAAGCAAGCGACACTGGGATGTTCTCATGGGAAACGTGTTCGAAAATATCGGACTTCCGGTTGAATTGTTTTATGTCTAGCAGTCGAGCTTCCTGATGTTTTACTTCCGGACATTTTTGTTATTTTTTAAAAAAAACCACCAATCAAAGTCGATCCTGCTTAGAACTCTCGAGAGTGGTTCGTTTTATCAATCGATCGCAGTAGAGAGGGAAGCTTTCTAGCGTGGGAACCCCGGTTAACCGAAAGGCTGAAGATTAATCATGTTTCTGGTTTTTCAATTTTTTTTAGGCAACAGAAGACTTCTTTACCCAGTTCGACGTGATTTGTGGGACTGGATACTGCGAATTTATGTTGAAAAAGTTGGATAAGAAAAGAGAAAGGTGAGAGTTTTTTTTTTCAGTCGTTTTACATGTGCAACGGTCTCTGTGCTCCATGACTCTTGCCTTGTCTAAACATGAGATTGCGGTTTTTTGACAACAAATGGAGAGCTATGCATTGACAAAATGAGTTGAAAGCTTGTAGGAAACTCTGAAAAGAAGACAATTATGATGAAAGAGTGTGAAAGTTCAAATAGTTTGTGACTAATACAACTTCTATATTCTGGGTCCAATCGAATACACAGATGAAATTTTTGGAATCATTTATTTCTCAAACACGTCATGGAAAATACAAGTGGTCCATTACGTATAATTATAATATGGCTAGCTCCGTGAGCTGGCAAGATGAACCGAATCCTGTGTTGTGATTGGCTACCCGAGCGGGATGGCGCTAGCTTGCCCGCTCGGGACTACCCGCTGTGTCCCGCAAGAAAAATTACATGTACCGCGAAAGGCATATAATAAGTCCTTTTTTGTCCAAGCTTGTTCAATCAAGATTGCTGGATACTCCCTCTCGGTCCATGAACCCGCAAAAAAAGAACTTGGCCAATATCCAGTCCTCTTAACCTCACACTTGGTCAATAACCGATATTTATTGTTCATGAAACGGCATGCTTTTCATCTCGTCAGTTTGGTAATACCTGGTAAGATAGTGACTTGAATAGGAGTTGAGGCAAATTGTTTGTTGGACTCGTAATAAGAACCCTCTTCAAAGTATCTACTATCGTTGGGTTAAGTCTAAACTGTTATGCTACATCAGCGAGCAGTGGAACACGCGGCCTTTGCCTGCAACAAAACGGATGGCCCCTTTTGTTCAATTCTCGCGTCAGTTGTTGCGCTTACTTAGGTGTTCAGTTCAAATTAAGCTTATACGTAACACCTTAAACTGTGTTATTTCCCAGGCAACTGATCGTGGAACGCCGCTATGTACTTCAAGAACAGCTTCGACAAGAAAATGAGCCTGCCATGGCTCTTCACCTGGCGTCAGCGGTCTTATTCCAGCATTACACCAACTGCATGATACATGCACCGGGCCGGTGTGTGCCACAAATAATAAGCTTTCTCAAGGATAGGTTAACACCGGAACACTACGATAAATTGAACCACTACGTGACCCTTGTAATAAAACAACTGTCTGGGAACGAGGACAGTGCGGTAAAGGATGGTGACGAACACGAACAAACAGAGAAACAGGAAGAGAAAACAACAGCAACTCAACTAGAAGAAGGATTAGAAGATATTAAGCGGATAGCTCTAGAGATCAAAAAGATAAAGGAAGAATCTTAATTTAATGACAGTGATATATAACGGTTTAGTAAGTGGTTTTAAGTCGGACTAGGTTGCGCTAATTTGGCGATTCTGTCGCGTTACAACACGGAATTCTGTGCGGTTCTGTCACGTAATACGTCACGCCAGCTATTTTACGTGATCACGTACAAAGGTGGGCAAGGAATTTGACTTTGGGGTGAATCGAGACGATCGGACTTGGACCACATTGAATCAGATTGTAGAAATTGAGGTCAACAGGCCTTTTTTGAAAATGTTTTAAGACTCTCCAATGTTTATGTTAAGCCTTTGTTCTAGTGGCACAAAGAAATTTGAGCACAAGTAGCCAGCTTGTGTTTGAGTGTGGCGTGTTCCCTATCCTGTGTACATCCACCCCCCTCCCCTCGAAACAAATCTTTCTCACCGGTTTTTTTTTAGTGGAGGGGGGATGTATACAGGCTAGTTCCGGCCTTGAGCTTTCAACTGACTTTTGAGGCTAATTGGGTTTCAGATTACAAACAGGAAACACAAGTGTCCACTAGCATTTTTTTTCCCAAAATGCACTAGAGATGTTGTTAGATGGTACTTGCAAATGACGCCTGTTAAGGGCAATCCTGAATACTAGAGGCTTAAAGCCTGCAATGTATTATGGTATTTTTTGGAAGTTTATGAAATAACCGTTTCAAATTCTCAACTGACCAACTAGACTAAGACACCATCGAAGCGTGAATGACCTTCGGAAATTTTTTCGTTGTTCTTCTATCAACTAATGATCGTTTGTGGACAAATCTCCAAAGCTAGCATAATCTTGTTCCGTAAAACTGGTATTAATTGAAAGATTAACAACCTTTTACGTGTTATCTCAAATACGAGAGACAGTGTTACACATTTCCAAGCACCGAAAAGAGAAAAAAAACCTTGACACGCAGCGGAGTATTTTTTGACGAAATTCGTGGTGTTTAGGAATATGAAAACACTGCCTCGAGTATTTGATATATCTTCTTTATGGAAACCGAAAATATAGAGGAAAATGATCAACAAAATGTTAAAAATGTAAGATCAGATATCCAAACACTGTCACACTATGATTTTCTTCGTCCTAACAGTGATGAGTTATTATTGAGTTAGACGAGTAATGAATGAAAAACTAGAGACCGTCTCTTGCTACATTTGCAAACACCGAGAGGTCAAAATATGCCGCGCACATGTGTATTTTTGGCGAACTTCGAGGAGTTTGGAAATTTGGTCAAACACTGTCTTGAGTGTTTGATGTATCTTCTCAACTGAAACTAAAACTAAGTAGAAAACAGAGAAAGAAAATCGTGAAACTCAATGCTGTGTAAGATCTGATATCCAAACACCATCACTGCCTTTTCGTTTAATCTTATGGCGACAGCTCGATTAGTTTAACATGACTCAGCTGCTGTGAACATAGTTCTTGGCGCGGAAAGTACCGTTCTACGTCGAATTCATGTTAAAAAGGGAATACCACTCAAATTATCAGTAAATAGAAGTAGCAGCTTATCCCGAGCCTGTTCGGCCTTTCCTTTGAGATTTTTTTGTAGGTGCATCTCTAGTCTAATTCAACAAGTTTCTTAAACATGTAACAGTTTGGATTTTTATATAACTGATTTGAGACGCTTTGATGAGACAAAAGGCAAAATGTTTCCCGGCAAATTAAAGGCCAAAACAACAACTTCCAATTACCATAGAAGCCACCCCTCAACTTCTCACTTCTTTTTAATTATCACATCCCCTGGGGTCGATGTCAAGCTTTTTGGAAGTTCGCTTTCTGGTATGGTTGGTTGTTTCCGACCACCCCTGGGCTATTTATTGCTACAATAAAGCCGATCCCCCTCCCCACCTCGATGATGTCTTGAAATCCCGGGGACTTAATAACCCTGTCTCATTGGCGCGGCTTTGATGGTTTTCTTCGACACGGCCGTAATTTGTTCATAATTGTTCATTTTGGTCTTCCATTATGACACTGGAACAAATTTATTCCGACCAAAGATGACAGAGTTAAAGACATCCGATAACGCAATCCTTGGTAGATACCTTTCTAATCTTGCAGAGCAGTCCTTTAGGCTAATGTATTCATTATCCTTTCAAGGTCTTTATGGCAAGGAAAGGGAGAAGATGGGTGTCCACATGCTTGTACGTCTGAGGTTTACGTACATGTTCTAAAACGTTAAATTATTCTACTTCTTTGGGGAGACTCCCACATAAGAAGGATGGGGTGATCTTCAGAAACTTTGAAACGAACCAATAAGAGATACCAAGATCCTGTTTTATGGGCGTGGCTTGAATTTTTTTTCCCCACCCCTAAGAGGTACAAGTTTTAAAACAACACATTATCTGACACTTTGATGATTGTTAATAACGATGAAGACGAGGAGTCCCTTCAAATATCTTCTACTCATAAAGTTGATTGTCAAATATCTCCTGTCTCACTGTTTTGGCTCAATACCCTGGAAGGTATCGCGAAAGCTCCGGATCCCGCTGTGGACATTTTGAGGCTGAACATCCTAAGAAATATCAAAACGGCTTTTTTTTCTTAAAGGTACGCCGAGTATACATTACTATATTTTGTATGGGAGTGTCCCTGGTTCTATTTCCCCTGCATTCTCATACTTATAACCAGGAGCCATAATCTTTGGCTCCTGTTGTAACTTATTTCAAGGTTTTATTATTTTTAGTCTTTATTCTGATTTTTACAACTTAGCTATTTTATTAGTTAGTTTATTTTACTCATGTTTTACATATTTCTACGTTTTTTTAAATTAATTTTTAATGGAGAGATATTTTTAAACCCATTGTAAAGCGCTATTGGATAATGATAGAAATAGCGCTATATAATTATATTATTATATTATCATTATTACTATATTATTGTTATTATTGTTATTATTATTATTATTATTATGTACATCTATAAAAAAACACTTCTGGTTATCGAGGATGGTTGAATCTAAAAAATACTTTCTAAGGAAAAACATAGGTGCTTAGTAGAGAAATAAAAAAAGGGAGAGAGAAAATCCTATTTTCTCTTGGAAAAAATACGTCAAACGATATCATAACGAGCGAAAGAAACTTTTGCTGGAGCATAGAAATTTTGGTTATAGTCAAGTTACATAATTACATTCAAATAAGTCTCTGGTAGTCTTGTGGTAGAAGTGCCTGACTGTTGAGCAGACGGTGGCAAGTTCGACTTCTGTAGGGAAAAATCGGATT
Source organism: Orbicella franksi (assembly GCF_964199315.1). Classification (NCBI taxonomy): domain Eukaryota; kingdom Metazoa; phylum Cnidaria; class Anthozoa; order Scleractinia; family Merulinidae; genus Orbicella; species Orbicella franksi. Next base: position 15,359,214 of record NC_138147.1, read on the forward strand.
GTTTTTCCAAACCACTTGTGTACCAAAAATAGATATAAATTTTATTTTAACCAAATTAGTTTTGCTTTTGATGTGCGTCAAAACTTTAAAGTTGTTCTGCAGGAATAGAAATCGTTCACCAACCCATCAGACACACAGTAGAGATATAATAAATATTTTACTAACCTCGTCTTCTCAGTCCGTACTATAAGTTACAGATCCTCATTTTTTCCTCTTCAATGCACTTGGGCCATCAATCAAGGGGGAAAAACTTGGTCCGTAACTTACAGTGCAGAACCTCCCCCCAGAGGGGGGAAACTCCCATAGAAAAGTGACGGGTGTGCACGTCATACTTTTAAAGGGTTAAAAACAAGGGTTTTGGTAGCTCTAAGCCTCTTAGGGTGTTTAACCTCAAAAGGTCCACAACGAGAATTTTTGCGGTACCTTCACGGTATTGAGCCAAAAAAATATGACAGGAGCTGATGTGTTGTTTTAAAATTCATATCTCTTAGGGGTGAAAAAATTTCAAGAGAAGACCCTTGGTACCTCTTAGGGGTTCTTTCCAAAATTTCCGTTGAGCACCCCTGTCCTATTTATATGGGAGTCCCCCCCCCCCCGCCCCAACCCCAACACTCGACCTTGATTAGTAAGAGGTATGGCCACACATTTATGGTCAAATCACTAAAATTACTTTGACAAGGTTTTGAAGTTTTTTGACGGCATGGTCTAAACCTGAGTTGCTACAGGTATGCCTATTCAAGATTAACGACAACATGAAAATAATGTAAAAGTCTCATTTGCCATTTTACTGCCAAATGCAAAAACTTCTAGCTTTTTTGAATTAACTTAGAACCTTTGCCCGACAAATTACAAGAAGCCGTACAAAAAATATAACGAGAAGCTCCTTTGTAAAATATGCCCGAACTAAATTCAGTTCAGTGCTACAAGACAATCAACCTATGTATGAACAAAATTGCGGCTTCTCAATAACTCTATACTCCATTCTTTTCTGTGATCTACAATACAGAGAACGCCATCAAATTACAATATGCCATACATATGTCCATTTAGTCGCCATAAAATGGGATAAGAAAGCTCATTCACTTACCAAGACGTTGAAAATTCTAGTCAAGTATCATTCTCTCGTTCGTAGGCAGCATGTGGAAAATTTCTCAAGTTGAACGATCGATAGGCATTGTGGGATATTTCTCTCTTACTTAACTTCCTTCCCACCCCACTACAGAGGGGCCTACTCACACGCTACTCAAAACAAAACCTGTCTGAATCAATTCTCAAAAGCCGGGCATCAACTTGTGTTTCCCTTAAGTTTTAGATGCCATGCGGTTCCCTATCTATGTGTTCCTCGACAGCCTGCGGGAAGTTCCATTTCAAGTCTTTCACTTAGCTTTCCCAGGGCATTTCTAACTCTTTCGCCGTACCTTTCGCGTGTGTTTCCCGGTGTCTTGTTTCACACCTTTCCCCTTCTCTTTGCAGTGAGTCCTCTCTTTCCGTCACGCGTTTTCCTTTTTTACCAACGCGTCCCCCTGGATGTGTTCCCTTAAGTCGCGCGTTCATTTCTTGCGGCTTTACCCCCAGGGGGTCTCCCATAGGAAAAGGTCGGGTCTCGCTAAGGGGTATAGATCAAGGATTCTGGTCTCTTTTAGGGCGTTAATGACGAAACCCCTCTATTTTTAGCTGTCGAAGTAGCTTTTAGGGTGCACTCGATCAAAGAAATAATAACGAAACAAACGCTCTTATTTCCGTTTTTAGGCTCGATTTCCGCCGGTCTCTCGACTTCGGTCAACTAACGAGGGCTCCTTTCCTGAAGAGCGGCTGGTAATCGAGCATATTCCGTTTTTACTGGTATCTTTAAGGGGTCAAACAAAGCTCGAGCCGCGCCCGGATTGGTCTCCTTTAGGGGTTTAATTTAAATTTTCCGTTGAGCATCCCCCACATTTTCTTATGGAAGTCCCCCCCCCCCCAGGGGTTTACCCTGGTGCATGATAGCCCTTGTAATTACTGTAGATCAGTTTTAAGAAAACTAAGTATCTAATTTTCCCTTGAGCAGTTGGTCACTCATTTTGGTTGTTAACGTTTGTGTTGTTCAAATGCCGCATATCATGGTTAAAGCTTTAGTAAACAGTACTTAGAGAAAGAATAAACGTCTACGAACATTTAACAAATGAGTTGAAAGTTGCGCCTGACAACTGTACATGTAGTAAGCCACCTTGAACGACCATGGAGACGTCATTGCATTTTTCCGTTTTTTTTTCTTTGTAAATACTTTTAAATGAATAAATTTCATCCAAGCACTTTTTTGTCACATTAGTAAACTTTTAACCTTGAACAACTGAAGTGGTAACACGTCAAACATAACGACAGGTGTGAAAATTTGAAGTTCAATGATTAAACGCTACCAAGCCACTCGTTTTCCACAGTTCTTTCCATCATTTCTCCTTTTATCTTGTGCAAATTTTGCTGCCTCTGCAGACATGTTTGTCGAAATGTTAAATTTCGAGAATTTCGGCGTGTGCCTTGATTGTTCGTGATTTTATTTTGTTACTTTTTGGGGGGGGAGGAGGGCGGTGAGAGATTTCACTATTTGAATACTGTCATGCGACCTGTATCTGATTTCTAAATGAAATAATAAACTGCTTTATTATCCAAGTGCAGCGAATATTGTCCACATAACAATACAAATATACAGCGATATCAGAACAGTTATTTGTACAGTAGAAAACCTGTTTGCCGTGCAGGTCGGCTCGCGCACGCAAAACTGTCACACTCTCCCTCTTTCATTGATAAATTTATTGACCACTGACCATTTATTGAAAACTGAAACGCGAGGAAAAAGTGAAACATGCCGACTGTGAAGCAATAACAGATACTAAAATAAGCCAAAATAAGACTGTGCTAAATACCACAAAATAAGTGAAAGGCCTGTATAGGCTAAAGCGAATTACAAATGTCAGTGTAATTGCTGCTAGCTGGAAATGTTAAACAAGTACTAGTTCTGTCCCTTGAGTTTGATGCATGTTCTGTAGATACATAAAAAGATTCCGTGGATATTCGAAATCGAAAGCGTATCCCATGGAGCGAAAGTCTGATAATTTGGACGTCATTGTTATTTTGAAGGACACCCCGTTTTAGCTGCCAGAGGCTAGAAATTTGAATTTCATTCTGATTTGAATTTCTGATAGAACGGTAAGTACACTAAGTTTAACTTAAGTTTTGAACTAAAGAACTAACGAAAACTGGGTTATCTTTAACATAAACTATGCCATCACATAAAGCAGAAATTTATGACATTTATAAATTGTAATTGCGTCTGAAACAGGGTAAAGAAAATCGCATATCCGGTGACCTAAACGAAGGTATGGCTTTCATGAAGCGTGTCACATACCTCCTCACCAGTTTAGGGGGATATCACCATCCACCGGCCAAAGTTGAAAACTGTCACAAACTACAAAGTAAATCGCGTTATTTAAGTGTCGAAGTGTTCATCACTACTGCACTAGCTGGGGACACGGAAATAAGCCAACAAATATTGTGAATTGAAGAGAAACTTGTTAAAAATCCCAACTGGTTTGAGGCTGATCAGTTGGCTATTCACAAAGCGTGGAGGAGTTGAATTTGGGACCACCAAACACAAATTCCTGTTTTAGCAGGGACCAGTATTCGAGCACGGGACTTCTGGTATACATGTTTGTAGGCACATGTTTGTTTCTTTTTTGTTTTGTTTTGTTTTTTTCAATATACTCTTTTTTGTATTCTCCTCACGCAGTTATTAAGTTAAGAATTCATCTTTGGGTTAATTCTTGCAAAGAAGAATCGAGGAACTCCTGAAACGCTTTATTGGTGAGTGCGTATTATTGTTCGATTTTCGACGAGATAATTTATGTTAATAAACAGAAAGTACAAATGATGATCAATGTTTATGTTGACTTGGGGCAATTCTTGGGAACAGCACAGCCTCTCCACGCTTTCCAAAGATTCAGTTTCTCACTATAGAAGAGTCGGATTTATTAGTTGTGCTTCAGTCTCAACGACGCTTGATTTATTTGTCATGCAAGGTCAGTAGAAAAGCCAAAACTTATGTTGGAACTTAGTGACTGGGTTAGTTAAGGTCCGAACGAAATTCTGCCTACATATAGCTATACAATAGAAAAAAAGTTACATATTGGTTTTAAGTTATCCTCTACTTCTGTTATTGTGAGTTTGCATTAATAATTCATTGTCCTTTCCAAAGGAAGATCTCATTTGCTGATCCAGTCTAAAATGAACAACGTAGACGAAGTTATACAAGTCATCTCAGTTGGACTCGTTGTTGCTGGCTTCCTTCTAAACACCAATCGATTTCTAAAAGGCGTCGAATTATGCAAGGAATGTTTGTTCCTTCTCAAAGACAGAGCAGGTTTAAAAGACGAAAAACTAAGTAAATCATTCTACAAGAGGATAAATTTTACAATGTGGAAGGCTTGTAGTATTATCAGAGATAACACAAGCGCCATAGAATATGCAGACCAACTTCTCCAAATTTACCGTGAAAGTGGCGAAAGACTTGAAGAATATAAGCTGAGCATAGATCTTGTACAAATGTATCGCAATCAAAATAACTACGCGCAAGCAAAATTACTCTCTGAAAAAGCACTCCGAATCAGTAAAGAACTTGGAGATAGAAATAAAGAAGCATCCTGTTACATAATCCTTGGAGAGGTGTTTACATCAGTTGGCGAATATCACAAGGCGAGAGAACATCTCGAGAAATCACTTGCGATCAAGAAAGAAATTGGAGACAGAAATGGAGAAGCAAGCTGTTACACAAACCTTGGAAATGTGTATAGATCAGTTGGCGAATATGACAAGGTGAGAGAACATCTCGAGAAATCACTTGTGATCAAAAAAGAAATTGGAGACAGAAGTGGAGAAGCATGCTGTTACACAAGCCTGGGAAATATGTATAGATTAGTTAGCGAATATAACAAGGCGAGAGAACATCTCGAGAAATCACTTGCGATCAACAAAGAAATTGGAGACAGAAGTGGAGAAGCAGGCTGTTACACAAACCTTGGGATTGTGTATACATCAGTTGGCGAATATAACAAGGCGAGAGAACATCTCGAGAAATCACTTGTGATCTACAAAGAAATTGGAGACAAATATGGAGAAGCATGCTGTTACACAAGCCTGGGAAATATGTATAGATTAGTTGGCGAATATAACAACGCGAGAGAACATCTCGAGAAATCACTTGTCATCAAGAAAGAAATTGGAGACAGAAATGGAGAAGCATGCTGTTACACAAACCTTGGAACTGTGTATATATCAGTTGGCGAATATGACAAGGCGAGAGAACATCTTGAGAAATCACTTGTCATCAAGAAAGAAAGTGGAGACAGAAATGGAGAAGCATGCTGTCACACAAACCTTGGAACTGTGTATATATCAGTTGGCGAATATGACAAGGCGAGAGAACATCTCGAGAAATCTCTTGTCATCAAGAAAAAAATTGGAAACAGAAATGGAGAAGCCTGCTGTCACACAAACCTTGGAGCTGTGTATGCATCAGTTGGCGAATATGACAAGGCGAAAGAACATTTCGAGAAATCACTTGTGATCAACAAAGAAATTGGGGACAGAAATGGAGTAGCGCGCTGTCACACAAACCTTGGAAATGTATATACATCAGTTGGTGAATATGAGGAGGCTAGAGAACATCTCGAGAAAGCACTTTTAATGCACAAAGAAATTAGAGACAAATATGGAGAAGCACGGTGTAACTCAAACCTTGGAAATGTGTATAAATCCGTTGGCGACTATGAGAGGGCATCAGACTACTGGGATAAATCATTGACTATGGGCAAGGAAATTGGTGCCAGATGTACAGTTGCTCTGTCATACCTAAAGCTCGGAGATAAATTTTTGAGGTTTGGAAAGTATAGCAAGGCTAACGAGTGTAATCAGAAAGCACTTGTGATCTTCAGAGAAATTGGAGACAGAGTAGGGGTAGCCAAGTTTTATTTCAATCAAGGAGCTGTGCTTGACTCCATTGCTAACTTGATCAGTGCAAAAGAGTATTTTGAAAAAGCGCTTGCGATAAGCAAAGAAATTGGAAGCAAGCTGCTAGAAGCTTGGGGCTGCTATATCCTTGGACGTTACTTTTTCAGGCAGGCAAAATATGCTAGTGCGGAAGACTATGTGAAGAAGGGACTTACATTAAGTGAAGAGATGGGAGATATTAAAGCACAGTTCCAATCACTCACAATGATGGCAAAGATTAGAATGAACGAAGGAAAGACTCAGGAAGCTATCTCGTATTTCCGTTCTGGTATTGAAATATGCGAGACTATGCATGACTCTCTCCGCGACAACGATCAATTTAAGATATCTTTCTTGGACGACAACATTTTGTGCTACAGACAACTCAGTTGTTTACTCTGCGCAAACGGGAGACCTGGTGAAGGTCTGTGTATTTCTGAGCTTTCGAAGGCCAGGGCTTTGGCAGATTTAATGTCAGCTCGTTACTTTGCGCAGAATAAAATCTCAGCTAATCCTCGAACATGGGTTGGTCTTGAGGGTATCGTGGCCAAAGAATGTAACAGAACCTGTCTGTTCGTCTCATATCATTGTCGCAGCATACATTTGTGGACTCTTAAAGCAACCGGAGTCACACATTTCCAGATGATAAAAGGAAGTGACCTAATTGCTCAAGAAGGATTAGGAGAACATTTGGAAACATTTTTTGACCTCAGAAGTTTTGGCGTTTTACCAGAGGAGCTTTGCGAAGACCGGTCTTTACACAGTTTTCAGATAGAATCCCAATCATGCGAGGAAGATAACCAAGCTGGTTGGCGAATTAGAGACGAAAGTAAAGATAACAAGGACCCAAAATGAACCTACCTATTTCCTACAAACTTATCATCGCTCCTGTGGTGGAATTCCTTGAGGGCCCTGAAATCGTCATTGTTCCTGATCGTGCTTTATACCAAATTCCATTTGCCGCCTTAACTGATGAAAGCGGAAAGTACTTATCAGAGACCTTTAGGATCCGTGTTGTTCCTTCTTTAACAACACTCCAGCTCACTAGCGAAAGTCCAGCAGACTATCACTGTCAGACCGGTGCATTGATAGTGGGAAATCCTGATGTTGGTGAAGTGCATTTTGAAGGACGCCTCAAGGTCATTTCGCGATTACCTTGTGCAGAAAAAGAAGCGAGGATGGTAGGAGAAAAGCTAGGTGTCAAGCCTTTGTTGGGACAGCAAGCGACTAAGCAGGCAGTACTTCAAGGAATGAATTCAGTGGCCCTGATTCGTATCGCCGCACATGGTGATGCAGAAAGAGGAGAAATTGCCCTTGCACCAAGTTTTCGTATTCCTAACGGCATACCTCAAGAAGGACTCTACTTATTGACAATGTCTGACATTTCAAGACTTAAACTGCGAGCTAAGCTGGTAGTCCTTAGCTGTTGCCACAGTGCTCGTGGACAGACAAAAGCTGAGGGAGCTGTTGGAATTGCCCGAGCATTCTTAGGATCTGGCGCACGCTCAGTGTTGGTATCACTATGGGCCCTGGATGACAAACCAACAGAGCAGTTAATGAGTCATTTCTACGATCATCTTGTTGCTGGGGAAAGTGTTGGTGAATCTCTACACGAGGCCATGAAATGGATGAGAAGTAAGGGCTATGGCGTGAACCAATGGACACCTTTTATACTGATTGGAGATGACGTGACATTTGAATTTGGAGAGAGAGGTAAGTGTCAATGAAAACACAAGCTTTTTTTATTTCTAACAAAGGGATCCTGGTATTGGCTCACACATTTCTTAAAAAAAAAGGCTTTATACAGAGATAAAATATACTAGTATTGAGCCAATCACAGCGCGCTCAGAATCTAAGGTATCAAATTCAGTTTAATTCAGACCTCCTGAATTATTAGACTGGTTTGAAGATTAAACCTCTTTTTTGTTAGTTGTTAAAGCATTTACACAATGTAACAAGTAATATTCAAACCTCAACTCCTACATTTCACGAACTTTCAATCTCCAGAATATTGGATACATAGAAACGATAATTAACATTGCTTTTGAAATTAATTAATTAATTAATTAAATATCTCATTAGTTTATTTATTTATGTATTATATGACTGAGAAAATTACTTCATTGTGATTGGCTGAGAACATGTTAATTCTTAATTTGCATTGCTGTGCAAATTAACGGGCGCGCGTTTGCAATTTTCTCACTCATAATAAATGAGTAATCGTATGAAGGCTCGAGCAATTAGAATTTACACTACTCGTGATTTTTTTAAAAATTCCTTCAAATTTTACTCACCTAAGGGCTCGTGCAGTTTTGAGAGAATTTTCAAATATCTCTAATAGTGTAAATCCTTAATTGCACTCGCATTCATATCTTTTTTGTTTTATTGCTTTTATTATTATTTCATATGTCAGGTGTCGAGAAGAACGACCAGGACGGCAGCAAGTGAGAAGTACAAAAAATGTGTTGATCCCTGCGACAGAAAGAAGATTTGAAACTTACTTGGATACTGCAGTGTGCAGCTCAGGAGTGTAGGACGCAAATAACTGCTTAGTATAGGAAATCAGTCTGTTGGAGAAACAGTTAGTCATTAATTGTACGCGTGAACAGATCGGACATTTTAATAATTTCCACTGGCGGCAAGCACGAGTGGAAATTAGGAAAAGTCCAATCTGTTCACAAATACAATTAATCCCTAATTGTTTCGAGGAAAAAATCGATTTCCTTCGATCAGCTTCCAACCAGTCAGAAGCGAGTATTTACGGCAGCAGCAGTATTAAAACAGAAACACCTTAGTGCAAAAGATAATTTTCAGTATACGAAGTTTAGAAAGTGATAGCAATATTGTTGTGGATCTTCGCTGCGAGGATAAGTAATGCAATAGCAAAGTGATGTTTAACTGATAAACCTAATGTTTTACCAGTTATACGTGCTGTAAAACTTTTAAATTATGTCTGACATGAAAAAATACTGATACCTGGTAGCAATTGAAACTAGGATTTTAGAGTAAAATGATGTCAGGGACAACATGTGTTTTTCCTGCCGTTGTTATTTCTCAACAAAGTTTATACAGAACATCTAGGTTTGGTTAGCATTAATATTTTTAAAAATATAAATCTTTTTCACAAAGTAACGTGAACTTTTATCAAACATGAAGCGTCTGCGGTAAATTTGCACACGGAAAGAAAAGGCTATAATCAGTATTTTGAATTTTTCAGATTTTGGTTGAACACTGTACGTGAGAAAGTGAAGTCCAAGTTAATATAGTTGTTACTAGTAAGGGTTACAGTTAGTTTAAGAAGTAGGGATAGTGAAAACGTTGGCCTGTTGCGTAAAGTTACATCAGGTAGATAATTTTACGTTGGAAATTATTCGCTTGACATTTCTTACATTTATCGTGAACATTGTCCTGTTGTCAAAGTAGAATCGAACAATTAACTTTTTCTTGTTCTGTCGATCAGTATGTACTGCTTAGTAAAAAATAACTAGAGCAAAGATAAATCAAAACTGAAAGCAATACAAAAGTTTACGATAACTGCAGAAATTCTCGCGCGCTCATTGGTTAATTTTCATTGTCAATAAGCGGACAGACACATGAATTTATAATGTATGCGATGCGTGAACGAGCGAGAGCGAGGCGAGAGCAGACAATTTGACAATTTGTTATTGTAAAAAAAAAATTGACGATAGTTTTTCATGCGTCTGTCTTGTTATTGACAATGAATTTCGTCATAACATTGTCAAAGTAGTCTGCGGATCCACAGCTACTTTGACAATGTTATGAGGAAATTCATGATCAATAACAGAACAGACGCACGAAAAACAGACGTCAATTTGTTAACTCGAGTCCACCATCAATGTAAAACACTCCTCAGTATTAATTTCGAAGGTCCAGAGGAAAAAAAAAATGCGTCGTCAACGGGAGGAGAAGCACTGAGTTAAATACAAATGTGAAGTTAATAAAGGTAAATAGACTGCTCTGGCGACACTGGAAAATTGGAATTTCGAGAGTTAACTCTTCCTTTATGGTCGAGATAGCATAAGGCTATCGCTTCCAAATTCGCTAGGGCGGCTCATTTACATTCTTACAAATTTAAGTTTATGTAATAAGCTGAGCCTACGTGCCCGCGATTATACGCATGGAGCAGTTTTCCACTTAGGATTTTTTTCGGTTTAGTAACATGTTTCGAGTTTTTATTTGACTAAGACTGGGAGGGAGGACTGCAGACTGGTTTTCACTGGCGCGCAAGCATAAGCATAAATAACATACGCTGCAGGCGCTGGTAATGAAACTGTCCTCACAAAAGGCACTAGTTATCAACATTTTACTGCGTCTGCGCATGTGGGCTTCTGCTCATGCGTTAACGACCTTAGTAACGGCTGCGAAGGAGACAATTGAGAACCAGTCTTAGCTGGATGCGGTCAAGAAATGCTGTCAATCGATCTGTTACTAAAAATTCCATCACTGCTATTTAATTTCTTGCGCTTGCGTTGAAATGCGTAAACGCCGAGAACCATGCCTTAAAATTTTCCCACTAAAAAAAAACGAGGAGGCAAGATGAATCAAGTGTTGCACTGTGATTAGCTGCCCGAGTGGGCTACAATGCCCTCACGGGATTACCTGCTGTGTCCCGCAAAAAATGGTGTTTTTAATGCTCCGTCAGGAAGACTGGATATTGGGCCCGATAATCTTTTGCATCTTTATGGACCTCGACTGCGTTTCCGTTCATAAACTTGCAACAGATAAACTTGGCTTATTATCCTGAAAATGGCGAAACGGTATGCACATTTTCAATGCTAATTCTAAATTCACGGCTGGCGGGAAAACACATTTCGGGTCTTTTGTTCTATTGGCCCATGCTTCGCGAGTTATCCATATTAAGTTGAGTATTTCAAACGAGCAAATGCTCTTCAAGTGGCCCAAAATTCGAGAAAATTTTGCTTTTTTGCTCTCAACCATCTTAAAATAATTTGATCGTTTATAATAACGCAGGTGTTCGGCGCAAATTTTAACGGCGAATTAGGCTTCAAGCCTCAGACTCCAGCAGATCGTTAGTTCTCGGGGTGACGGAATGGAGTTTACATGTAAATGATAGCTGAGAATTGATCAAAATTTGAACTGTCAGCTGACAAATAATGGGGTTTTTAACTTACGGCTGAGATCTAAAATGCGCAAAGTTTACTGACAACTGAGAAATGCGCTGAAATTTTACCTGGTAGCTGAGAAATCACCGAAACTTTAACAGAGAAACGAGATTCCAGCACCGCTTTCCAAACCCCTCGCATTGTAATCAGCAAAACGGAACTCAGCTCGTCAGATGTAGCAAAGTCATACGAATAGCTGATGACGTAAGTTAATTCGGGGGAATCCCTTCGATCCAGTTTATTATGTTACCACCAAAAACGAAACGTACCTTGCTCATTAACTTAATACGAGGGATTCCCTTCTGTAGATGGTATTTATAACCTTTATTATGTGGCTTGTTTCTGTAGCCGATATAACGCGCGCTCTAATTGGCTAATTGTAGGGCATTATTCTCCCGTAATGCCCACGGGCCGATTACGGGCTTGCAAAAACAAGGCAAACAGCCATATAATAAACAACTTATTAATCTCGAATGTTCGGTCTCTATGGGAATATCTCAAATCTCAAGGCCTCGGTCTGAGATTTTCCCGTAAAGACAATCACTCTCGGTTAATAAGTAATAAATATCACATGGCCACTCACAAGATTAATTCTCACTCCATTTAAACCTGCGACCGGTGCTTCCGGTGAAAAGAAGAAAACTGTGAAACTGTGTCACTCATTTGAAGGCCCTGATGGTAGACCAGCTCTTGTGGCACTTCAAACAACTTCTGAGAACGTGACACATCTGAGTTCACTTTCTGAATCAGTTTCACTTTTTAGAGGAAGAGGGAATCGGATTATTATTAAGGAGCTTCAGCAAACACATACGGCAATGCGGTAATGAGAAAACTTTGCACATGATAATATAAACCTTGGTACAAGCCGTAATCTGCACAACAGCAACGTCAAATAAGCCACGTTCGATATATCCATATTCTAACATGTCTCCGAGGCTTTCGTGTCAAAACTGTAAATTTTTTAAGTTTCTTTTTCTCTCAATTTCCAAAACAGACTTGGATACAAAGAAAACAACACCAAATAGAGAAGTTTGTCCTGAAAGCTTCGGAGCCATGTTATAATATTGATATATCGAACGTGGCCTATTACCAAAATATCTTATTTTGAAAGAAGTCAACCATGAGGACTAATTTTTTTCCGTTTCCTTTTGGAGTTAAACGCTTTCTTTGCGTATTCAGCAGGAGCTAGTTCTTTAAAAGCCGGTGACACTGAATACATCAGGGTAATTCTTAATAATCAAGTAAAACGTAAATTCACTTTATAGTACGCGTTGTTCTTGGCATCGCCGTCGTCAATGCATGAGATTCCAGCTCCGTATTGCGTGTAATGTATCAAACACGAAAAACCGTGTTTGACCACATTCCCAAACACCAAGAAGAGAGTTGAAAATACGACGCGTAGCGAATTTTATTATATAAACACCAATGAAATGTCACGTGAGCTTTCGCGCGAAAACATATCTTCACACGTGAAAATAACGTTATCTTCACAAGTGAAAAGATCAACGTTGCTATGGTTACATGATGAATCGCGCCTTTCGCATCTCTAAAGTGAAATGGTTTAGTATTTCATTCGTGTTAAACTAATAAATAGAACATTACATGACCGCTTGGAGAAACGAAATTTATCTTCCAGTGTTTTACGAGTGAACGTAGCGAACGAGTGAAAATTTTTTTCAAAAACGCGTATCTCCGCGCGGCCATCTAATACCTCTATATATTGGAAGAATTTCGAGCTGTAAGAAATGTGGTCAAACACGGTTTTTCGCGTTTGATGTATCTTCTCAGGTCGAAACTAAAATAGTGCCAAGCATTTATGTCGGATATACGATGCAACATTTACAGTAACACATCAGTCAACACAAACGTTCAGCAACTGACCAGCATCTAAACGTGGACTATCAAAGTCTGCTTTAATTTAGAGGTCAAATTATTTTAGGTATTGAACAAATGTAGATTAGGGTTTGTTGTTTGGTTTATGAAAAGCTTGTTACAAAGGAATTGTATTCTGAGTTAAACGCTTATCTCGCACCAATCTTTTTACCTGACTCTGTTACAAAGAGATATTCTATTTTTTATTTTACTCATCTTTGCTCCATTGCGTTGATCTCCTTAGCAATTTTCATTTCATTTCATATTTATCTTCGCGCATTTTTTCGTTTTGACTTGGTAGTGACGTCATGGAACCGCCAGAACGTCGTGGCATATATTTTAACAAAAATGGTTTTAAATGATTTAATTTAAACTAGTAATTTCATTGTGACCAATTTGTTAACATAAGTTGATTTTATTTTACCGAGGATCTTCTCAACGGTATGTATATTAATTAATAACCCGCAGATTTTTACAAAAGCGGGGGGACAAAGGAAATCTGGGAATGACCGGAAGAATAGCTTGGCTTGGACCCAAGACCGCGCGTTCGTCCACTCTTTCAATCAAAACAAGATGGCGTCCAGGAAGCAAGCAGAGCTCTGCAGACTACGGTACAACAAGCATAGAGGATGAAAACCTCGCACGTAAACCACAGGCTCATTTAACTACCGAAAATCCTGCATCTTCCATAATCCATACCAGCGGTTGTTTGCAGACATTGCTAAGGAACATCAGCGATTCCCATGCAACATGCTGTGAGACTTGCCAACTTGTGATTTCCTAATTGGACAACACGAGTATGAAATTGAACAAGTGATCTTCTTGATATTCGTTTTACGGCAATCTGGTATTCTGACATCAGTCCAGTCCCAGATTGCAAGCCTCTTTCGCTCTCTTCAGGTCCTCGCGCATTTTACACTAAAAGCTTTCGCTATCAATCCATACTAGACACCAGTTCAAACCACTGCCTTAGTGCGTCACTCAGGGTCAGCGGCAATGCGTTGATGTCTCTGAGAATGATGTAAAATGGAAAAGGGAACTGTTCCATGTAGGATTTGATTTCTGGCAATTTTCCCGGACGAAATATCGGCACTCTGATGTCAAGTACGGAGTCCTTGTTAGCCGGGTTGTCAAGAATCACAAAGACCATAAATATTGTGGCCTCTCTTGCAATTCGAACGGCCTTCTGTACAGTCTACAGGGAGAAACACAGTCGAGAGTAAATTATTTTGATTTTGATTTTTCTTTCCTTCATGTTCATCATCATCATCATAGCAATCAAATCAGAGTACTTTGAAAAATTTCAAACCAAATATAAAATAAACCACGTGTCATTTCGAATTTCTGAAGGCTTTCGGAAATGTTTCTATTCAGTGAAATATCTTCAAACTTAATAAACTTGTTAATTTTAAAAGATATTTCATCGGCTAATAGGTTTCATTCAACACTGGAAATAAGCAATGTAATATATCGTAAGCAATAACTATATTAGTAGCGGAGTGCTCTCAAAAAAGGAGGGTTTATTTCTTAATTGATTAAATTTTATACGCAGTTAAGCCTCTATTAAGCAGCCACCTGTTGAGTGGCCTCTTCCCATTTTCCTGAGCAATGTAGTATATCGAAAGCAATAACTATAACAGAAGCAGAGTGACCTTTAAAACAATAAAAATGAAAAAGAGAGTTCATTTCTTAATTCATTAAATTCTATATACAGTTGATCCTCTATTAACCAGCCACCTGTTAAGTAGGCACAACCCTCTGTTAAGCGAAAGCAGTAACTATAACAGAAGCGGAGTGACCTTTAAAAAATAAAAATGAAAAAGAGAGTGCATTTCTTAATTCATTAAATGTCATGTACAGTTGAAACTCTATTAACCAGCCACCTGTTAAGTAGGCACAACCCGCTGATAAGCGGCCACTTTCCATTTCCTCGAGGGTGGCCGCTTAATAGGGATTCAACTGTAAGCGGGACTTCTCCAATTTAAACCTTCAAGAGGCTAGCCACGATCAGTTTAAGGCAGCATGTATGACGCCAATGTTCTTTGAAAACCTTTAACTTTGAAAACATTTTAAGTTATTCTGAGTTTCAAGGCTGTTTTACCAACCTCCATGCCCTCCAGGAATATGCCCCTGCCATCAGACACAATGAGCAACAGTTGAGAGGTGTCACGTCTCATCCGGGGGGACAAAGGAAGCCGTGAATGCGCTGAGAGCATCAGACTTGTGCACGTGTCTAGGAGCTAAAAACGTTCAAAGTTCATCACAAGGAAAATTTGTCATCCATCACAATACTTAAATTTACAGCTTTCTTGAATCTGTTTGGAGTGTCCTATTTTCACTTTTTTCATTTATTTCCGTTTGAGAAGTTTTATACACCTTATTCCAAAATGGCCGCCATTTTAGTGTTGTTTTGTTTGCTTGAAAATTAGCCCTTGTTGCCTCGTTCAAGGGAAAACTTTCTTTTGAATTTCGAGTTTAAGAACGAGGCAACAAGGGGTAATTTGAAGGCAAACAAAAGAACACTAAAATGGCGCCCATTTTGGAATAGGGTATATGGTATTTCAAAATGAACGTTAGATAATCGATTATGAATATTTCTTACAAAATGGCAAGATACCTAAGGTTCTTGTATCATGCCCTCTGCCTTAGCAAAAACAAAAATTCACAAAATCAAAATAGGTAGGAAGTCAAACTCGTTACTTACTTGCGCTATTTTGGTTTTCTTTTGATCGAAGGTAAATTGCTGTAAGATTCTTGCTCCAGAGTGGTCTGTGAACGGTTCGTGAAATGGATGCAACAGGCGGACAGTCTCTCCAAAGCTACAACAAAACAGTCCAAATGGTAGTAAAACGCCCGAGAATTCACTGAGCGTCGGACACAAGTTAACATTTAAATATTCTGAAAACCGTCTGTTACGCTAGCCAGCTAAACCATATACAAAACAAACTTCACTGTTCCCCAAGGGACCGGTCATTGAGTAATTTGTTATATGGCAAAACAAATGGGTCAAACCGGTGGAAAACAAATAATCACTTTATTGACAAATGACGTGCAACAGCGGTCAACATTTCGCGGGTAACAGTGAACTGTTTCTTGTTTGACGTCGTCGTCGTTTTCGAAATGATCCCCGCTCATGGCATTTGGCGAGAAACAGTTTCATTGTTAGATGTCATGTGACCATGAACTAGCCAATGAATGGGCGCGCTGTAGCGGAAAAAACGTCAGCTATGTAACAATATTCACTAACAAAGGTAGATGCGCCACTGAAAGACTTACGTGCAACAGGAAACACCTGCACGGGCGAAATATCCATTCCGCCGAAATTTATTCCGTTTTCTGCAGCACTAAGTGACTAGAAGTATCTCCATTCCCTCTCAAATTTGATGCTAGTCCATCACAGGGTTATACCAAGCATTAGAATGAGGCACCGTTAGAACAAAGTGATTTGCCCAAGAACACAACGCAATGATCCCGGCCAGCGGTCGGACCGCTCGCTGAGATGTGCACAGCACTAACTGCTAACGCCTCCCTCCCACAGCGTGCCAAAAAGGAGCATGAAAACGAAGACAAGAGTGAACGACAACAGGCCGTTTTGAGTTACCTTGTGCCTCTGTTTCAAAACGAGTTTCCGTGAAAATCCTTTTATATGAAAATGAGTCAAAGCTTCTGCCGGTTTACATGAAAAATGAACCTTTAGGTGGAAAACGTTTTCATATCAATGGTTTCCCACAAGACTCGTTTTGACACAGAGGCAAAAGGCAACTCAGAAATGACGGATCACACGCCAAAAGCTACGCGTTATGAGGAATAAACTACATACCTTAGATAAAGACAAACAAATGAACTGCACTGACCTACACACACCCAAGTCACCAGCCTCCAGTCTGGTTAATGCATTGCTGATCACTGCCAAGGACTCAAACGCCAGCTAAAATAATGCAATAAATAATGGAGAAAAAACAGTGATCGAGCTGCTTAGCAAGAGTTTTATTGGTTACTGCAAATACCGTGTTAATATAAACACTAAAAAACAAACACTCCATGCTGTTTTCGAAGAGTATTTGAAGCGATGGTCCTCCCTTAGGGAGACGCAAGAATCGTTGAATGTGAATAAGAGATTTTTCAAAAATGTTCATTGTTATAGCCCTGGACCGGGTTGTTCGAAAGGTGGATAACGCTATTCATCGGATAAATCACTAGCCAGCGGATAGCGTGGTTTGTTTTGTTAACAGTTATCCACTGGATGTACGGGTTATTGACTAAGTGTGAGGTCAAGATGGCTGGATATTGGCCGAGTTCTTTTTTTGCGCGTTAATGGACCGAGACGGAGTGGAGGTCCATAAACTCACGGATTTGATTCATCTTGCCCGCTCATGGAGCTAGCCATATAATAAAGCGATATACCCGATATATCCAGACTTCGAACAACCGAGGCCTGAAGGGTGGTTAACTTTCCCTCACAGACTTCGAGTAGACACTAAACAAATGTTCAGCCTGTTCATTGTTTGTCACCTGTTTCCAGTAGTTGTTGGTTTCTTCCTCTTACCTGTTTAGAGTGGTTATCATTCATACTGGAAGAATCGTCCACAGCCAACATGATCTGGTACTGCCTCTTACTAGGCTTAGTTCTCCTCAGCCAGATCTTGTCCTTGCGGAACTGACTGGCGATGTAAGAGATCACCTTCCTCATGTTTAACCTTTTCCCCGACCGGTAATCTCCCCTACAAGAATCAACATGTGTAAGAAACCTGACCCTAAATAACTCGGTTATACCCCCGCCGGAAGTCCCGCAGTTAGAACACCCTAAGCCCTTCCATAAGATAAATTCACAACACTCGTCAAGTAGTTGGCAACATCCTTCTCGAATGTGAGCTCAGCTCACGTTAATGTTTGTTTTCTCCAGCATTAAACGTTCCCGTCACAAGTTCAAAATGCTGATTCTCCTTTACAATTCTTACACATTTCATTCAATGAGAGTTGTGAGAATTTGGAGTTTTCTTCTCTTTTCTGTTGCACAAGGTACTCATATTGTGGTGAATAGTTAGATTGGAGAAAATGAACCCTCACCTAATCCTATAAATGTCTCGACCAAAGAAAGTATCAATGATTTCTCGGACCAAGAATGGAAGATTTTTCTGAATTCGAAACAAAAGACAACCTCACAAGGTAGACCCAAATTTCACCGTTCCTCTCTGATCCCGAAATTTATGTAAATCTCAGTTCAATGGTTCTTTGCATTGCCTGGAGGCTTTTTCAGAAAATTTTGGGACCCACTAACTTCTGGTCCAAAATAAGCAGAATTGCTACCAGTTTTTATTTTATTTTAAATTTATTTTTGTACACTTCAAGTTTTGGTATGAGTACAAATAAAGTTATTGTTGTTGTTGTTTTTGTTGTTGTTGTTGTTGTTGTTGAATAGGAAGCGTCCTTTGCAAATAACGTACTTGAGTTTCGTAGCTAATGAAGGTTCTAGCACCAGTCGCAACTGTTCACACAACTCCTGAGAAAGACTGGAGGTGAGAAGCTCGTACTTGCGCCAGACCTCTTGTGCGACTCGCTGTTCGTCGGCCGTACCTCGGTCCATGTTGCTCCACTCTGCCAACTGATGTTCGAGATCTGACCTTAACTTCTCAGGATCCAGCGATGATATGTCCTTCAAGAAGGAAGAAAGTTGCTTAAATATTTGCAAGGACTGTTACACGTTTAATAGTTAAGGTTTCAATGGAAAAACATTTTGATAAAGGTGACACGTTCATTGTGTTGCGAGCGTTACACAAAAATCTGAACCCTGACAGGATTCAAACCCAGGACCTTCCAGATACCGCCCAGATAACGGCCCAGATTCTGCTCTGATCACAGAGCTACGGAGCTAGGCCATTGTAGCAGGCTCATATGTGACACGCATCCTGCATACTGCAAGGATCGACAATGCCGAGAGCATCATGAGCGTAACGAAAGATTAAAAAAAATTGAGCTCGGTGAATAAATATTAAAGACGAAATGTTCATTATGTTACAAGCGTGGAACTTTCATTATTTTAAACATGAAAGAAATCAGAAAATGCCATTCTAAGACGCGATATAGCGTATTAACAAACACTCAGGTCTTACCAGTCTCTCAAACGCCAGCGCCATATCAGAAGAGTGATAAGTACTGCGCATGCGCTCAGCTGTCATTTCTTCACCATCATTAGTTTCCATGTCATCCTCACGAGACTCACTCTCAGCTCCATCGCTTCCATCTTCATTATCTGCTGTTATTTGAGACTTGATTGGCGGTGGTAGTCGAGATTGCTGTGGTTTGTCTGGCGTCTAAAGAGATATCACACAGTAAGAAAATCGATCTTTGCTACTTGTAATTTCCCTGAGCTCCTGGTTTCGTTTTTCTTGCCAAGTAGGACTGCAGAAAAAGCCGATGAGCTGTAACACATATCATCAACCCTTCAATCGCCTTGTTTTCTCTGTACACAATCACATTTATCACAAACTATGCTACACCTCATTTCAAATAACATTTCGTACATACAGCCAAAGCAACAGACACCATTTTTGAAAAAACCTCAATTCTCAGAGACCAGAATCCAACTGACAAAGATAATTCTTGTTTTTCAACCTACCGCCCCCTCCCCCTCTTTCCCTGCTTCCCCTCATCACTGACATGTTTGATTGCAAAATCGCACCACTTACAGGAAGTTCATCATTCTCTTCCAACAAAGTAGATTTCATTTCCTCTTCCTCTTCGTCTTCTCCATCGCTATGCATATCGGGAAAGTGTGCCTTTTCTTGCTCTTTAGCTTGATCAGCGGTTGCACTATCCAGAGTCTGCGCATCGTGAGACGATGGATCTTCATTTTGCATGTGCTGGAAGAGATCTTGACTTGTTGCCTTGTTCGCCTGAGCAAGTAAAGAAAATAAACGAGAGTTCAACTCGCCGCCAGGAGTTCCTCGTGGATTTCTGTCGCTTTCGACTTTCCTATCTGGCGCCATATCAGGCCAACGAAAAGAAGGAAGGAAGTAGCCTCAATGTCGATTAAGGGGAAAAGATGTAAAAGATGTTCTCTTGAATTACAAGGATCACAGAAGAAAAGGAAAGCAAACGAAACAACAATATGTAAAAGAAGCTGCGAGCTATACATTTTACGGTCAACATTAAAATAAGATTATCCTTTGTGCTTTTCATACCTTAAGCTCAGTCAGTTTTTTTCTTAACATAATAGCGTCGCGCACAAATGACGTCACGAAAATTTAATCCCGCGCTACTTCTCTGAGAGCGACGTATGGAGCAACGGCGCTCGTGAGCTCTTCAGCGCGATACTCAGCGATTTATTTTGCTATTCCATAGCCTCTCTAGCTCAAAATGTTGGAGAAAACCCACGACATGTACGTTGGAATAATAACAATAATAATAATAATAATAATTATAATTATAATTATAACAACAATAATAATAATAATAATAATAATAATAATAATAATGAGTTTGAAGGATGGCGGCAAAATATGATGGGCCTCTCATGTATATGTGAAAGCTGTTTATGAATACACTCTCTACCTCCATAGCAGAAAAAATACCATTGCTGTACCCGACATTCAGGTGTGTCACTCACAAGAAAGCTAGCAATCCAGCAAAGAAATACCTTAAAGAAATACCGTAGATACCTTCCAATTCGTTGCCTTGCCGTGATGAAACTCGCCCGCTCTGTCTTCGCATATAAAAAGAAAAGTTTCAGCCCGCGCTATTTATGTTACACCTATCGCGCCAAACATAGCTATGAAATAGAGGCAGTTGAGGTCTGCTAACAGTCACAGATTTGTTCATATGGTCGGATAAATGGCTCTATTAAAATCTTGGTTCTCCAAATTGATTTATTGTAATTCTATTAAATTTTAGATCTTTTTATGTTTTTTTTTCCTTTTACGCCTCGCATGGGATACTTTCGCGTTCGCGCAATCCCTTTTTGTCTTTACATTTTATTTCTTATTGATTCCCTATATATGTACATATTTACCTATGAGACCAATAAAGTTGATAGACAAATTGATGGTTCATTGCACAGTACACCTGATTCAGCCATGAATTTGGAATTGTCTCAGGGATAATAATTATATCCTCCTACTCTATCGTATTCGTTTGAGTGGACGGCTCGGGTTGTCAAAGTTGGGAATTTCTGGCAATAAGTCAGCTGATGAGTCTTCTCTTCAAGACCAGGATAAACAGCAGATAAGTTTCTTCGTAATACGTTTCTCTGTGAAGTATTCTGATCGGCTAGTCGCAACCGCCGCCTTGAAAGTTCTCGACTTCCAATTCCTGAAGGTTTTGGGATCTGTCCGACAGTCACTGCGGCTTTGTAAGATCCTCGTGCAAGATTTGTGACATTTAGGTTCTGGACACCTTGAATCCGTTTTACATTACCCACGGCAGCAGTGTTTCCTTTCTAACATCACTTCAGCTAACCAAAGACCTAGATCACCAATCTTTTCTTTTTTTTGCCTGATTTTCTGGTCTAGAAGACAACGCGCTCATACAAACCTTCTACCGGACTGTAATTCTTGTCTGAGTCATGTGGGGGGTCTCTGGTGATGTAATCTATTTTTAGAAACTGTGCGCGACACTATTTGCTGGTCAGTGTCGTCTTTTTCCGAAATGATCGTGTCCCTTGTATTCATAACCAGAAACGTTTCCACGTAAAAAAAAGGGCAAAAATAATTTAGTCACTATCGAGATGACAAGCTGCAAGGATACATTCAATTGTTGAACGAAAAACACGATATGTTGTTTGTATCCAAAGACACTGTTTACCTCCGCTCCAGGCCCCTGCTCTGTTTTATCCACAGTCTTAAGTCTCTTGTGAGTGGTTTCGTCCATGGAGCCCAGTGTTCTATCAGACCTTGCGCGGTTCATCTGCTTTCTCTGACGAGACTGTTGGAATTTAGAACGAAGAACATCAACAACTGTACTAGAACCTACCCAGTTTAAGCACGTATTCTCTGTTGTCTTTTTCGCACTCTTCTTTTAATGGTACGTCCAAGAGATTGCTGATAGTTCTCTTTCTTTTCCTAACCTACTTTCTGGCCAAGGTATAAGTATTGCAAATATAAATGAAGAGAAATGAGCCATTGATAACTCTGATAGCATTTAATAGACACGACGCAGTGTCGGTTGAACATCTATTTTCGTTTCAAGTATGTATATATGTATATATCATTCACGCTGGTGTAAAAGTTAAAATAGTAAAGAACACCAACTTAAATTCCTTAAAGGAACCTTCACGACTGGAGGTCGTACTTATGCACTGTATTGGTTTCATCACATTTGTAGCAACTTTCGCAGTTTAACGAGTTTCAAAGTAAATTTTTAAGCGCAGCTGGACCAATAAGAAAGGAATATGATGAGACTTTCCTCACTAACCTGTTGATTGGTGTCAGCAGGGGCCTGGACAGTGCTCTGACGTGACTCCCCGTGGTGTCCCTCGTTGCTAGGTGCTTCAGCTCGCCCCACTCCCTGCTCTTCACTACCTTCTGTGGACTCAGATTGGCCAGCGGTAATATCAGATTGTTCTCCAGTTCCCTCGCCTTCTCCAGAATCCTCTACGGCCTGGACGTTATCTTGAGACTGGAAATAAAAATGTTGAAAAAGATGACTGACCGGGTATCTCATTTGTGGCACACCTAACGATCTACAACAATTTGGAATTCAACTTCTTAAACTCATTAATAATTCATCTAGTTTAAACAAAGGAAATCATGACCGTGACGGTGTTTGGATATATCATCTTAATTAGCATAGATTTTTACGATTTTATTCCTCTGTATTCTCCTTAGCTTTAGTTTCGATTGAAAAGAAACTCAAACACTCAAGACAGTGTTTGACCACATTTCCAAACACCTCAAAGTTCGTGAAAAATACTCCGCTACGCGTCGTATTTTCAACTCCCTTCTCGGTGTTTGGAAATGTGGTCAAACACGGTCTTTCGTGTTTGATATATTACTTGACTTTCTCTTTGTGAAATGAAAACCTGGAATCGCTATTGAAAGCACAAGAAGCATAATTAGCCTATCAAAACTTGACGACCTGTGACTGGTACTACGCGCGGGAAGAATCACGTGATCCAAGGAAGATTGGTTTTGTTTTGGGACCTGATTGGTTAAAAGTATCTTTCTATGATTGGATGAGGCCTGCTTTGCACGAGGTCTTTAATCTTTTATGTAAATCTACTAGCGTTCTATCACGAATGCCGTTCTCTGATTGGTTACACCACTCACCATCTATTCTGTGATAGATAGAGTAGCGTAGCAGTGTGCGCTTGTTAACAGAATGACGGCCGCTTCTTTGCGTTTTCGAGGTGTCTGTGAAGAGTTTTTAGATAAAGTTTAGAACGACTAGTAGATTTATACCAAAACAATTAGATTATTCGCTCTCGATTTCTATGCGTGATAGAAATCTCGAGCTCATAATCGAATTGTTTAACAGTTTCAAACCAAGGCAAGTACATGATTACATGATTACATGATTAATGGTATAAGTTAAATTACCAGAACGCTTTACTTTATGATCTAATCTGACCTGACTATCTGCATTTGTTTTCCAGTCTTCTTGATCAGTCTCAGCAACAGCATCTTCTTCTTCCTGAGAAGAATAAACATTTAGGTCAGATTTAGATTAGGCAACCACTCTTCAGGGGAACACGAAGAAAAAGCAAAATAAGCGCGACGAACGTTTGAAAGAATGGTGTACCTCGTACTGTTAAGTTACAGTTATCAGACTAGTTACAAGACCAGTTGAAACCCCAGTCTCTCATTAGACGCAAAATATGTGGCATTGTATTTTTTGTGCAAATCTGCCCGGGCCACTTTCATGCCTTCTTGCATGGGATATAAACCAGTGTGAAGTTCTGCCTACCTTGCATACATTTTGGGATGCCCGGTGTACCTTGGGTCGCCCCGACTAACTGAGTCTCCAAGGTTGCCTTAAACCAAAATTTGTCAAAATCCTCTTCCTGATCTTTCTGTTTCAAGATTGATACCTTCAACCCAGATACAATGATTCACGAGCAAATGGCACGTTGGGAACAAATGGGACGATAATTATAGACAGTTTTCTCAAGAACTGCCTCTCAAAGTGGACACCGGTGCGACCACATTTCTGAGACCGCTTATAGGAGGTATAAAGGTATGAGGAAGTGTCGCTAGTGAAGGTTTGATTATTTCTGTTCCACAACGCTTCATCAGAAACTGCATACCTCCTCAATGATAAAACTTGATATCCACTTACCTTGGGACTCTCTCCCTCATCTTGTTTCTCACTGCCCTCCATTCCTTCTGTCCTCTCCTCGTCTGCCATTTGTCCTTCTTCTTCATCTTCCCTGGCGTCCATTTCCTGGTCATTTGCTCCCTCTCCTGTATTCGCTTCATCATCGTCAATGTCTTCC
Organism: Orbicella franksi; assembly: GCF_964199315.1. Classification (NCBI taxonomy): domain Eukaryota; kingdom Metazoa; phylum Cnidaria; class Anthozoa; order Scleractinia; family Merulinidae; genus Orbicella; species Orbicella franksi. The sequence continues at coordinate 15,383,676 of NC_138147.1, forward strand.
ATTTCCATTTCTTCTCCTAGATCTATGGAGACAGAAAAGTCTAAAATGGACAGGCAAATTGAGTTTTTCCATAACAAGCACAGTAACGCTTTCAACGCGTTTCTGAATAATTACCCTTAACTCGCAATCAAACGAAATATATCCACTAACAAAAACACGTTTTGGGTGTTAAAAACCACACAAATGTCACAGGTCAAACATTGCTTAACGTAACAAAATGAACGGAGCGAAAAAAAACAGAGTCAATCATTAAATCCATCAATTTATTTTGAGTGATTAGGTCCATTTACGCCATAGAAAATGGCTTGAATGGACATAGCATGGTTTCTATCTGCTGGATAGTTAATCCGAACACGGGTTAAATTCTCACGCAGCTCAGCCGTCAACTTCTATATATGGAACCTTCTATAATGGAATGAAAAGCGAGATACCAGCGCTGCAACTGCATTGAGAAATTTAAAAAAATAGCGTTGCCTACCTTCACTTCCTTCGTTCCCCTCCTCATCAAGCTGCAGATCATCTGGTAGATCCAGGTTAGCAGGTTCGTATGTCTCAGGGAACCCTTCTTGTTCTTGCTGACCAGTATCTTCCTGGTCATCTTCTCGTTCATCACTCAAGTTTCCTTCCTGATCTTCGTCAGCTTGATTGAGTTTCTCGTCATTTTGATCTTCATCAGCACCTGGTTGCTGATCGCTTTTTTCTTTACTTTCCTCTGCAGATCCTGTTTTTATGTAAACGTAACATGCATTGTTAAGATGCAGTGTAACAAAAAAAGACTGCAACAAGAAAAGAAACTGTATTTCCCCTAAGGAACAACTAGCGTTCAAAACGATATGATTTCTTTGCTTTAGCCGTCGTTTCCATCTAAGTGTGAACACATCATATCAAAGCAAGCTCTAAATGGGTGTCCAACGTTGTATGATTGGTCATCAGCCATTCAGGTGAAGTTTGGCCACGCTCAAAGTAGAGGACAGTCGGTATTGTTTAAAACCATTTTTCAAAATTCGATAAACGACAACTACTGTGTGTGAAACCATGAGAGTTTGCGTTACGATCTGTGAAATATCAAATCAGTGATGACGAGTGACGTGTTCACACTTAGATACAACCGACGATATGGGCCTGAAGCCAATTTAGACTAACCTCGGCTGCCAAGCGTTATAAGGTAACGGTTACCTCATCAAATCCAGGTTCATGAAATAAATAGGGAGTTTAAGAAACCACGACGGCGACGCCGAGGACAATGTCGATTAAAAACGAATTTATATTCTGCCTAGGAATCTCGCGATACTCTGAAGTCGTTTTCTTTGTTTCTTTTGTCAAAACTGTCACGAAACTGAACATGCAACCCAAAGTTAAATTCAGAACAGACATTTAAAAAATTAGCCGTCGTGGTTCACGTTCTCCAGACAACGCAAAATTTGGCCATTTCACGTTGTTGTTTTGCAGAGGACGGCAAAGAAATGTACCAAGAATTATAACGCACGTGCACAGCCATTGTTTTGCTCATATTGAACTCTTTGTTTAGCGACGTTGCCGTTGCCGTTGTGGTTTTCTTAAACTCCTGGGAGTTTACGAAACCACGACGGCGACGCCGAGGACACCGTCGATTAAAAAATGAATTTATACTTTACCTCCGAATCTCCGGTACTCTAAAGTCATTTACTTTGTTTATCACTGTCAAAACTATCACAAAACTAAATCCGGAACACAGCGATAAATACTGAAATAAAAATTTAAAAAATTAGCCGTCGTGGTTCACGTTCTCCAGACAACACAAAATTTGCTCTTTTCACGTTGTTGTCTTGCAGAGGAGGGCAAAGAAATGTACCAAGAATTATAACGCACTCCCTATTAGGGAGTTTAAGAAACCACGACGGCAACGGCAACGGGAACGTCACCGTCACCGAACAAAAGAATCAATTCGCCGGCTAATTTTTTTAAATTGTTATTTCAAATTTATCGCAGTGTTCCCGATTTAGTTTCTCGATAGTTTTGACAGTGATAAACAAAGTAAATGACTTTAGAGTATCGCGAGATTCGTGTTGTCCTCGGCGTCGCCGTCGTGGTTTCGTAAACTTACTAATGTCTTTACCTGCGCAACGACACAGAGCAACAACCCTTTCCTCACAAACTAATGATCCATAGAAAAAGGCACTGTTTTACCACACCTTTGTTGTCGTCCTTAGCGACCAGCTGTGACTGAGATTCAGCTTCTGCTCCAGTTCCCTTCTCTTCTTTCATCTCTTGTTCCTGTGAGTAAGATATGAAATTAACGTTACCTCGTATTCGGCGTTTTACCAGAGTCCAGAACAAGCAAAACTTTTCATTACCTGTTATCACAACTTCGTCGCAACATTTTTGGATTGAAAAAAAAATTTATGTATGTGCATTTATGAAACGTAAATTCTACATGTTCGCTAATTTGCATGGCGCGTAGCAATGAGCTTTGAGTGAGTGCCATTACTTGCCCTCATCGATCGATGTACCGAAACCCAATCCATGATATTACCCACCCAAAGTAAAATCTGACGACAAACGCTAGAGACCGTTTTCCATTATGAGAACCCAGAATGCTCAGTTTCTGCGTCTCCTCGGCTGCTTTAAAGTCGCAAGATAGCACACGACTAATGTTTAACTGAAACGCGAACTACTTCGTAACAATCGAACGTAAACTAGATCTCATTAGTGCAGGATAAAATCGAGAAATATATTGCTGCCACGTTGAATGGTGAAAGGGAATTTCAACAGAAGTGGAAATCCTATCTCACCAGTTAAGGCGTAATTTGTTGCGAGTATTTCTTTTTTGTGTAAGTAAGTAATTACAGTGTATTGTAAGTCTTTAAGTAGCGTGATGTGTAAGTAGGTTATGCCATAATACGTAATTATTGCGTATTGTAAGTAAGTAAGCAAGTAACGTAATGCAAAGTATTGTAAGTAGGTTTTTTCATGCATTGTAGGTAAATGCTTGTAAGTTAGCAAAAGCATTAAAAAAACGTGAACTGGAGGTTTGATTTAGATAGCACAATTCGTGTTACAGACATGCTGTTTGGAAGAGTTTTAAACAAACATCGTTGTATAAAAATCCGGCTATCTTACTACTGGGTGTAAAAGATGAGGCCAAAACAAAATGGGCTGAAGTTTCGCATTGTGACGTAGGAAACTCTACTTTCGTAGCCGAATGAAACCTATTTGACTGTGATATGAATAAGACCACGTTTTGGGTTTGCGAAGTTAAACATCACGCTCACTGAAAAAAGACCAAAGTGCCTCAATTCATATTAAGCAACTATAGAAAATTTTAGCGCCTTTACCATATATTTATACCGGTTAATTTTCGTCCGTGAACCGAACTTGACTGTTAAACGGTCGAAATGTCGTTCTTTTCTAGCGTATATTTTTATCACGAAATAAAGAAAATTAGTTTTCCTCTTTAATTTTACGGTAACTGCAGAAATTCTCGCGCGCTCATTGGCTAATTTTCATCGTCAATATGCGGACAGACACCTGAATTTGTAATTTATGCGACGCGTCAACAAGCGAGAGCGAACACTTTGACAAAATGTTATCGTAGAAAACAAATTGACATCAGTTTTTCATACGTCTGTCCTGCTATTGACAATGAACTTCGTCATAGCATTGTCAAAGTAGTCTGCAGATCCACTCGGCTATCGCCTCGTGGATCCACAGCTACCTTGACAATGTTATGACGAAATTCATCATCAATAACAGGACAGACGCGTGAAAAACTGATGTCAATTTGTTAAATTGATGTTTCTCAAATCTACCTCTTTTTCATCCTCGTCATCTGAGTCTCCCCACATCTTCTCATCTAGTTTTTCAGTGTCCTGTCCATCCACTTCTCCCATCTGTTTATCCACTTCACTTTCATCTTCGTTCTCCTCTTCGCTCTTATCGTTCTCCTCTTCCTCTCCAGTCTCCACGTCATGTAGAGCACCCTCAAAGTTCTCGCTCATCTCGATGCCGTTTTCTTCGTCGGGTATTTGCTGTTGGGGATTTTCCTCTTTCTTTTCTTGCTCCTGTCCTTCTTGCTTGGTATCTTCAAGCTTGGAAGTGGCAAACGAAAAAAATATACCCTCAACACAGTTGTAAAAACACAGAAAATCAATTATTTTTACTCATCTTTGGTTAAACCTACAATCATGGACAAACGTCTTGGGACAAATTTGCACTTTTGGTGCTTTGGCACACACGCCAGACGCAGATGCAACGTCACCTGCCTAACCTCTCCCTCCACCCCACATACAATGTTGTAAACTAGTACCTGCAATTTGTCCTGATTTTCAGCATTGTATTCGATGGGGAGGGAGAACAGCAACGCGTTTTTGAAAGGATAACGGTGCCTTTATCAAACTTCAGTTGTAAAACACGGATAATTCGTTACATTACATAATTGTCCGCGGATCTTTTGTCCACGATTATAGTTAGTTTAAATTTTCTGCTTAGAGAAGCTGTGAAGCAGCAGGCCAAACAAGACTTTAACTTGAAGGGTTGGCTCAGGGAAAATTAAATTAAGATTTAAAAATCGTGATCATTACCTAATATCAAGGCACGTCACTGTCGAGAAGAACAGGCAATGATAAATGGAGAAAGTCACTCAATTAGCCGTGAATGTACCACCATTTTTTTCCAATCTTACAACAAAGGAACTGCACGGTTATTTGCGAGAAAAAAAAATACTATCTTCGGCTTGGGAAACGAAAAGCAACATTTATGGTAGAAGTAGAAAAAAAATTATTAAGTTAAATATTAACAAACCTGATCCTCGTTCTCTATTTGGTCACTGACATCCTTCATTCCTTCTCCTTCTCCGATACCTCCCCCTTCAATGTCTTCGAATTCTGTGGCCCCGTCCCCTTCACCCTCTTCAATTTCCGGGGGGAGACAGAATCCCTTCGAGGCCAGGTCAGTAAAAATGCTCAACAAGACAGAGAGCAGTTTGCTTGTTGCACGGTGGGCTGCTAATAAATTGACGAGGAGGTTCTGCGAGAGGTTCAAGTACTGATGTAGAAGAGGAATGGAACTTGCTAGTAACTGCGTGCAGAAGCCAATAGACGACAGCTGGACTGGAGAGCTATAAGCCGACCCTGTAGAATCAGCCATGTCTTTGAGTTGGGACATGAGGCTAGAGATTGCTCTCGTCACGTTGTTGAAGTCGAGGCTGTTGATGTCATCAAGCAAGCTTTGATGGAGAAGGGTTGTCAAGTGTCCATTATGTAGTTGTAAATTCTCAGTATCGTCTGTAAGAGAGAGAAAAAATAATTGGATGAAGCCATGACTACAAGCCAAGTAGAACTGACCAGACAGTAGGGCATTGGCTTTAGTTTCTGTAGTACACGACGGGTATTTCTTCGCCCTTAAGATAAGACGCTAGTCCATCCCAGGTCAACACAAGATTTTCTCAGGTCACATGACCATTTTTACTCCTGGATAGAGAGACACATTGTGAGTGTAAAGTGTCTTACCCGAGAACCTAATGAAAATATGGGCTGTTTCTGTTTTAATTCGCTAGACATTTAAACTTCTTTCACGATTTCTCTGATTTCGATATCTTAATTGGCCACTCCCCCAAATGGGGTTAATGGAATTAAACAAAAAAACAATGAAATGAGTAAGCTAAATGAATGTAACACATTTTTAACAACCCCAACTGGTAGGAGGCAGACTAGTTGGCTGCTTACGAGGAATTGAACTCAGGTCTACCAAGAACAATACCAGCTCGTGGTCAAAACGAAATTTGAACGCTGCCTCGTGAAAATTCTAGGTGTTGGACATCTTCAACTTTGGAACTATTTGCTCTCAATTCAGGTAAGAATGACACATTACCTGGGCCGGTTTCATTCACACCAGCATCTCGGTCTTCTATAGTACTTTCTTGTGAACTGTTTTCTGCTGTTTTTGCCAACCGCTGAACCGCTAGGAGCAGCGAGGTGTTCAAAGACTCCACGCCATTGATGAACGAGTTTAAAGTAACCACACCTAAAACACAATCGTAATATCTAAGACCATTCGTTGGTAAATTAAGTTTAACTCTGGAACAGTTATTAGGTTTCTCCAACATATTTAATCACGCCAATAAAAAGCGAAAAAATATGATCCTTAGTTTTGTCTTACTCTGGTCCGCAGATGTAGACGGATTCTGCTTGTTGTAAGAACGGACAGATGTATGACCTACAGTTTGACCTGGGACATATTTGTTACGTATTAAGCATGGTTCATACAGACCGTCAGGATTTGGAACACAAAATACAGAACACCTAACCACATTGATGGTGGGATTACTTACAATGTAAGGTATTTAACCTAATAAGCACATAACACATGTATCATCAAATTCAACTTTTCGAGTCTTGAGAAGTTTTAGTTGACTTCTAGGTTCTACATCAACGTCAAGATTGCTGTGTTATCTTCTAGTGACAAGTATTCAAGGATTCATGAACACATTTCAACATCTGCTAGTGAGAATAAAAAGGCTTTTCTACGAGGAGACTTAGGGTTTTTCAATTTCAAGGAGTTTTCAAGGATATAGCGAATTTTTCAAGGACTTTTCAAGGGTTGTGTGGGTCATCATCGCATGCTTTGTATGAGCCCCATTGCAAGATATCATCTGATTACCTTGTTCATCAACCTTGTCTTCATTCAAGGGTTTCTCTCCATTTCGTTCTACCAACATGTCAGTTCTCCAGGCGTGAAATTCCCTGCATTCTCTCAAAATCTTATTCTTAAGGCACATCAGTGGTCCGCCAAGGCCTTTATCTGCGGGACAACTGAAACAACAACTCCAGATTTGAATAATTTGAAACGACGTCTTCAAAAAGAGAATAGTCATTTGCACATATGCAGGTCATTACCAGAAGAACAAAGAATGATATCATAAATGATACAAAGTGGTAATATGCAGAACTTTAAGTAAGGACGGGACGATAGACTGTTCATAAAAAATAAACTCGTTTCGTCCAAACACAAGGAATAATTATGCAACTTACAACTGGGATGAAAACTTGGGCAACATTTCGTCAATCACTTCAGCAATTTTCTCCAACTTAACAAAAGCATCCAATACCGTACCAAACTGACGCCTGAAATAAAAAATAAAATACACAAATAAATAAATAAATAAATAAATAAATTACTACATATGGACATAACACGGACTCGATAAAAATGGCGGATTTCGATGTACATATGCGCATTAAAAAAATTAATAAATAACTATTTGTAAGTGTCAAATGTATTTAGCACTGTTGTATTAATTGGGAACACTGTAAAAAAATAAACAAATATTGCGAACAGAACATAAAGTATTAAGAATCCCAACTGTTGGGAGGCTGACCAGCTGACCAACGCGATCGAGGAGTTAAACTCGGGACTACCGAGAACATATTCAGATAGCGGTTAGGGTGGAGGATTTTAATCAGGGATCTCCTGATTTCAAACAGAGCGCCCTAAACCACTCGGTCACGCCATCTCCTGCATGTTTTTCCTGTTTCGCAAATGACAGATTTCTGACAGTTGCATTGGCCGTCATTTTCGTATCTTGTTGAACAACGCATAAGATATTAATTACCAAGAAGCTATAAAAGCTGTGCTGTCATCCCGGTTGGTATTATTTAACACGTGATCCGATACAGCAGCGTAAGGTCTGACATCTTTGCTTAGCTGTTGCACTTTCTTTACAGAACCCTGAAATTGAGATAAATACACTCTTCAGAGAAAACGGAATACACACATCACACAGCCTGTTACACAAAGAAAGATTGACTTAAGTCATGAATTTAGGTGTCAGTAAACTCATGAACTAATTCAATATATATGGGTTATTGACCAAGCGTGAGGTCAAAATGGCTTGATATTGGCCAAGTTCCTTAAACCATAAACACGCAAAAAAAAGAACGAGGCCAATATCCAACCATCTTGACCGAACAAGCTTGGTCAATAAGAGATTTATTATATGGAAAAAGAACACTATTTTCTTGTGGGACACAGCGGGTAATCCCGAGGGGGCAAGATAGCGCCATTTCGCCCGCTCGGGTAGCCAATCACCGTGCAGAATTCGGTTCCTCTTGTTCGTTCACGGAGTTAGCCATATAATAACGCGCGCTCATAGTTCATACCTCTAGCGTCTGCGTTACTTCTGTGACAAGAACATCGTCAGCAGAGGACATGGCCAGTGGTGATAGCAGAGCTTGCGGAAGTGGAGACCATTCCTGAAGTGACACTTTCTCACTGGGACAACACCTCAACAATATGGACATTTGTTGTAGAACTTGGGCCGTGTGAGTTAGAAGAGCCATCACCTGGACCTAGAAAGAGAGGAGAAACTTGAACAAACTTTCTTTAGTTATTTGGTAAGATAGTGATCACTTGCAGCAATGGCTAGTGCGAAGCTAACTGAAAGGAAATACTTAAAAATGGACGAGTAACCAAGATAAGACATATTCAAAATTGAAAAAAAAAAAAGAAAACGTTCTCTGGTTTAAATAGTTTAAAATTATAAGCTTTCGATTGCCTGTCTGCAATATTTGGCAAACAGACTGCAGATCTATTTGCTCGGGCCTATTTGTCAAAAGATTGCAGACTGGCAATGGAAAGCTCTAGTAATTTTAAACTATTTTAACCGGAGAACGTTTTTCTTGAGGGGGGCGTTGGGATTTTCGGTTTGGCGGACTTGGCCAACTTTTGGTTCGGTTTTTCGGTTTTCACACTAAAAAACTACGGTTTTTCGGTTTTGGTGTCGTGTGCGGTTTGCGGGTTTTCTCCAATTCAGTCTTCGGTTTTAGGTTTTTGTCAACCATGAGGGCGGTTTTTCAGATTTTTCAGTCCAATGCATTTTACGGTTTTTCTGGTTTTGTCAAGGAAGCTACACCCTGCAGTTCCGCTAAAACTCTAATTCCAAGGCACCACTTATATAGCCTTCTACCCAGACTTTCTCTTAGACGATGTATGACAAGCCTATCTCTTTAATTTAGTAGCCGTTATTTGGGTCGTAACGGCTGCCAAGCAGACTATGAAAAGCTAAGGATAACATCGAAGAAAAAGACTAGTTCTCAAATATCACGCGGCTGGGATAATGTCGTGTGGACTTTGACCTTAGACTGTGAACCATCGAGTTTCTATTAATAGCTCGATTGTAAGTTGTCTCCCCTTTTTAACTTGGAAAATATTATTTTCCAAGTTGTAGTGGTAAAACGATTTCACTCCATGAGCCTTATTAAATTTAGAAAGGAAATAGTCTGCAAAAGCACATTCTAGAAGTTCCTAGCAGCCTACAGAGATACAAACTTACCGTGCGCTCTTCAAGGTCTCTCTGAGGTGGTAGAGGTATCAATCCTCTGGTGACATCATCATTTGATAAACCAACAGCTTCTGTGAGCTGCTTAAGGGAGACACTGAAACACAAGCAAAATGAAGAGACTTTAAGAGCCTGATATAAACTGCTTCATATCGATACTTCACCAAACCGTAACGCAAGCTTAACTGGAAGCTTCAAAGTGGTGTGGAGATCAAGAGTAAAGGTTAGATTATGCGACAATCCATCAGTAATTGTAACTTTCACAACGTCTCATTCACACCAACCAAACTAGTTTAACTAAATCAGGTTTAGGATTTTCCAATTTGTCGATTACGCTTTGCAGTCATTTTGAAAAGACAAATTTCAAACCACCTTGCTGACATATTTTCATCAAATAGGATTTTACTTTGTTAAGTTGTGGGGGGTGTGTGGAATGAGCAACTAATTTTTAACCTTGGTTAGTTAAACCACTTTTTAAAAATATTTAAAGATGTTGGTGTGAATGGGGTATGAGTTTTGTAAAGAACAACGTTAGCCCGCACTTTGCCAAAAGCAGGTAGATACATGAAACATCGTTTATTTCAACTGTGGGAGAGAGACTTCAAGACATGAGAGATCATCACATTTATGTACGCAGCTAAGGCAGCTACGAAAGTGATGCCAGAAAAAAGTTCAGGCTTGAATGGAATTCGAACCCATGACCCCTGCGATACCGGTGTGATGCTTTAGAAATGTGGGAACTGGGGCCCGTTTCTCGAAAGCCCCAGAAACGTTTCGGGCCCGCAAAGCAATTTTTAACTAATCCGTATCTAAAAACAGAGAGGTGTATACGCCTGAAACTTAACGTATGAAGAGAACCACTCTTCATATTAAGAATATGTGAATAAAACAGCTCTGTAATCAAAACGTTTGAGATTTGCCTACGGCTTTCCGAGTGCGAAAACTATTCAGGACCTTCGAGAAACGGGCCCCTGGTCACTTTGTGATTTCATAATCAACCCGTAAATTACGAAATAAAGTCGGAAAAAGTCTCAGGACTGAATCTTTTTTCGAAATTAATTTTCGCAATCTACAGGTATATTGCCAACTCACATAAATGTACTCATTTTCATGTGCCTTCTTCTGAGGCAAAAGTCGTTTTCATCCATTGATCAGTGTTACAGAAAATAATTTACAGAAATTGTGACGCGCAAGTTACTCTCAGCTTAAAACTATTACTGTTTAAATTAATTAATATTTGCTGTTGCATAAGAATATATTTATAAGACATAGCTATCAAGGAAACTAGAAATATTCTTGCTAAACACTCAAACGCTGAACTCCTATAACAAAATTACATGCACGAAACTTTTCTACTTCGACTAAGTGTTACCTTGCACATCTAATGTTCCTCGAGAACTGTGCAATCACCTTCCTCTGTTCATAACAAACATGAAGGATATGTTGACTACAACCTTTACACCGATCAATATCTCCGATACTGAGTTCCTGGAGAAATAAAAAACAAAACAAAATAGAAAATAACTTCTTCTTCGTTTGTGGATTAAAAACTAGAATTGCTTCAAAACGTTCTGATCAGACTATTTGTGTCTACACAAAGGCTTATTTGGGTAAGTATTTATACATTTGTACCACTACTAGCACAAGCTTTAAGTGTGAGAATTAATCCAACTTTGCTATGTAGAAGTACACGTCCACCGTGGGGAGTTGTGAATCAAGAACGTTAAAAAAGGCCAACAAGAGTGATCTCTGATTTGTGGCTCCAGGTTTATGTACTCCCTCTTCCATGAATCTCATGCCCATTTCAATGTGCTCTCTTAGAATATGTTTGTAACTTTAAAGAGAGCGAAACGCATCATAGAAAATCAATGATGCCAGTTTGTACATGAAACAAGGGGTTCCATTTCCGTGCGTCATCTTACCTTAGACGGTGTTACCATGGCAACAGTGAACGCAGCCGACCTGGCAAGTGACTTGTAGTAATGATGGCAGCAACCCTCCACCAGCTGCTGTACTTCGTGTAACAGGTCACTGAAAAAAGGTTATTTCAACAGCAGAGTATGTAGCATATAGATGTATTGCAGGTAGTTTTCCCTTAGTCTCTGTGCACAGTGTATTTAATTTCACGTGGAAAAAGCGACAGTGTCACTTGAAACGTAATGGTAAGACCTAGTAGACGTCTGCACAGAATCATGACGTCTGTACACCGTCTCAAGTCGTTGGAACACAACCACTTTCCTTCATGCAATGCTGGATAGCGCAGTGTACCCGAATGCCTTTTTCAACGCGTTTTAGTTTCTAAACAACACAAAAGGGTAGAAGGGGGAGGCCAGTTTACCAACAATTTGTCACTGATTGTAGTTTTCCTTTTCCTGTCCTTCGTAGAGTCAAAGCGTAACTTGCAATCTGATTCTAACTTCTGACTCCGTGCAACTGAAAGTTACATTGCCTTCTTTATAACAGCATACTTACGGTGATCTGTCTGAAAGCAGTGCAACTGATTTTGTAACAGCCTCTTCGTCCACCGCAACAATCAACATGGCTTCCCTTCCCGTAGACTGCCGTTCAAGATTGAGTCCTTTGCGATATGACACTCCTACAAAAAAAACTGAGGTTAGTCTTGGTACACTAGAAATGATCATGAAGCTGACAGTAACAGAACGCCATCGGCCATGCTGCCTACTGCGTGTTAAAGGAGCTACGACATGGTTTGCGCATCTTGAAAAGTTTAGCCAAAATTTCTCAAGTTCGTCGTTTGTAATCGGAGTCAATTTTCTCCCTCCTTAACCAACCTTGCTCCTTTATAGTTTATTATCTCTTTGGTGTTTTCCTATATGGTAGTAAATTATTATTTTAAGGTTTCTTTCAATTTAAAGGTAACTTTACACGTGGCCGAAACAACTCAAAACTGATGCCATGACCGAGCTCCTTTCACAGATGCATTGTTGTGTAAATTACATGTCCATTGCATTAAATAACACGGTATTGCACGAAATGGTCTCATACACTGCACTGTAGCATTGCTCTCCATCCGGCAGATTCCAAACAAAAAAAACATACCACACCATCAATTATTTGCCATGAAATTTCAATGTGCATTCTTATTCTTCACGAATTTCACCCTTTACTCTCAAAAGTTAACAAACTTTTCTTCTAACAGTTATCAATACATGTTGGTTTTTATTACATATGGTTGCTAACGTTCTGCAACAAGACAGCTGGTCAACCATTTTGAAGGTGACTGAATCACCTTCGAAACCACGCAAAAGCGAATCAATTATTTGTTGTACAAGAAGGCATTGCCATCATACCAAGTGAGGATAACATCTTGAACAGGTCTGACAGACTTTTGCGTTTCCTTTGTTGAATATGTTTTCGCATCTCTGCTTGCTTTTCTTTCGGCTGGAATGGAAAGTTAATGAAAGAATTAATACTTCCCCGCTACTGGATGACTGAAGTAAGAGACCTGCACGGCCATTTGAAGATTAATCATGTGCAAGATACACAAACAAATTAGTGAGACAGTCAGTCTCCTCAGACAACGATTATTTTCAAAATATTTTCAATATATTAGTTTGTAATGGAGGCTCATGCGGGGAAATATCATTGAAAAGAGAATAATGTCATTTGCATTTGAAAAGACTCCCCGCATTAGCCTCATTTGCAAGCTAGTTCCAGTCCTATACCGAGAATACGAAAATGGCATATTCAGCAATAGGCCCTTTGCACGATCCGGTCACATGGTGCAAAATCACACATGCTGGTGAGCAAGTTGCGCAGTGGGACTTCCAAAACAAAGGCAGGTCCAGGTGGACTGGTACGAGTTGCATTGTTTTGGAAGTCCCACTGTGCAACTTGCTCACCAGCATGTGTGATTTTGTACCATGTGACCGGATCGTGTAAAGGGCCTATTCACCTTGAAATTTAAGTGCAATCTATCGTATGGAAACACAACAGACAACTGTGTGTCTGCCTAGGAAGAGACATAGGGTGAAATGCAGTGGTCGTGGCCATAGCCATGATGACCAAGAATCCCGGTGTTAAAGAAGCTTTGACTACAATTCAAGACAAATGGCAAAGACAGACTTGAACTCCATGGCTCACCAGGCCAAAACTTATCTCCAGTTTCTGCAGCAAGGAAAGACTAAAAGTATCATCACTCTCTCTTCGTGAAGGGTTGGAAATGCAGAGAGCTTCACGTAATACATAGAGCAAAATTAAGGAGGAATTTGGTGACAACAATAAATTTTTACACCCAGTGCAAACTGGTGTACAACATAACTGTGCATTACCTGATTGGTCACATCTAAAGCCTGTAATTCGTTGGACGTGGCAATGACTTCACCTGAAAGATTGTCCAAAGACCTTATGCATAGACTTTAGTGGCTTACATTACTGTACATAATCAAGACTGTTCTTCAAAACCCTCACGAAAGAAAGTGCCAAGTAAGCCAGAGTATTACAAAACCAATTTTGTAAGCACGTCAACTTCAACTTCAACTTGACTTTATTTTGCATTTACATTTTGAAATTACAATAGGGGGCTCAAGCAACGACGACGACGACGCAGAGGACGACGCAGAGGACGACGCCGAGGACGACGCCGAGGACGACGCCTGGTAAAAAATGAATTTATATTTTACAAGCGAAATTCGCGATTGTCTAGATCTGTTCGGTACGCCAATGGCTCTAAAAACGTCCTTAAGCTAAATATACAACGACGGCGTTCAATTCCAAATGGAAATAAGAAAAATTAGCCGTCGTCGTCCACTTTCCGTAGACGACCCAGAACTTGGTCATTTCACGTGGTTGTTTTGCAGAGGACGGCAAAGAAATGTACAACGATTTATAACGCACGTGCACAGCTATTGTTTTGCTCATTAAACCTTTGTTTGGTGACGTTCTCGTGGCCGTCGTCGTCGTGCTTTGCTTAAGCTCCCTAATATTAGCACGATACCTACACGATATGTAGTTGTGTTAGTAAAGTACTACTGTACAGTAAAAACACTTGTTTCGTTTACGGACGGCACATCTACAATCACATACATCGAAATACAATGTTACAAGTACCTGTAAAGTCATCTAAAGACATCACCAGCAGCATATACTCTTGTTGGCTCAGTATCTGCTGGGAAAGCTGCCTCATCTTTTCAAAGAGTTTTGGTAACCGAGTCTGGTTCATTGGGAGACACAATCCATATTGTTCATACGCTGAAACAAGCTGACGACCTCTGACACAATACACCTACAGCAAGGAAAGGTACTCCTTCAGGTTCAAAGTTACTTTCAAAACCCCTCTGTAGTAAATGGTTTTATAGTGGATGACTTGAACTCGGGAGTATCAGTTGTTCGTCTGGTGTGATCGTCCGGGTGAGAGTAGACGCTCAAGTTGTCAAAACGTTAATCAAAAACAATCGTATTCAGGGCTTCCCCCAATGGAACGATCATACCAGACGAACGACGAAAATTTTTCATGCTTTTCTACCATATACTATACTACTGATATTGGTCAGTTGTCTATGACTTCATGCCTACATCCTGGCGAGTTCAATTCGTACAGTAATGAACTCGACATAAGTGTCTTCTGAGCATCTCTTCATCCCTTCTCAAATGAAACTGAGTGTCAGGACCAAATTCTTCCAATTAAAGACGGGTTATACCAACATCACTTTTACGCAAAACATGCACAACTCAAATGGGCGTCTTTTTTCTAACTACGCCACATTTTAAAAACTGACGCAAACGGGAACTTGAAACTTCTAAACTAGGGAAAAATACTGTGTTGTGCTTACCTTTAAGTTGTCTGGTGATGCAAACCACTCAGGTTGTACACCTTTTCGTTCATTTGTTTGATGTTTTCTTTCTTCGGGAGAGCCAAGAGTCTTCTTAACATTCATCAAGGTTTTTTGCACCGGTTCATCAAGTGAGGCCTTGGGAACAAAACAAATCCGCAGCAGTAACTTAACAGTTACTAAAAACTCTTCCAGGAAACAAGCTGCTAGTATTGTACTACTACTATTGCGAAAAATAATAACAACAATAATAGTCAACTTTATTTAGAAAGGCTGACACATGACAGTATGAACTGATAAACTAGTGGTCCTCTCCAAGTAAATTGTTTCTTTAACAACAGCCACTAATCAAATACGTTATTTTTTTTTATATAACTATAACAATTTTAAACAAGTTACTAATTTTTCGCAGAGTTTTAGCTCGTTTGGTCAATAATTTTTTAAAAAAATATATTTCTTTGATAACTACAAATTGTTTAAAGTTGAACAGTTCTTCCGTTTTTATTACACAACCACGCTTTCCCTCGAATGTTTTTGTGGTGTTGTCACACAAAAACACTTTCATTACGCGTTGGATTTCAAACTAACTGTCTTTAATGTACTAGCGATATGTTTTGCACGACCTGTAGGAACGTTCTTCGAAACAGCTACTAGAGGATCCTGAGGTTTTCATTGAGAAGCAACGCGAATTCTACAGCACACTTCAATTATTTATACATAAGCAAACTCTTCATGCAAGTTTAAACTAACAACATTAAGTTGTACTGTTACCTCGTACTTGCGCACAAATTTGTGCAATGTATGATGGGATTTGTCAGCAGCTTGCTTCATCGCCCAGAAGTTAGAGTCATTCCACTTCGCTATTTTGACAAAGTCCTAAAGTCATAAAAAACAAGGCAAACCACATTACAGAATTACTCCAGAAAACGTCGCCAGAAAAGACTATCCAACCAAAAACAAAATCATCTTCTTCGCCACTAAAAAGCGACGATAAAAAGATATAAGTTTTGTTCCAAAATACATGTTACTCCCTTGAACCAAGAATCATGCATACTAAGTGAAATCCGTATCAAGTCAAGGTGCCCCATAGGGACATACAAGCTTTGTTCCAAAATATGTGTTACTGCCATGAAGTAGGTATCATGTATGTTAGGTAAAAAGTGAATTCTGCAACAGCCAAAGTGTCCCATCGGCTCCGGGGGTTATCCCAGTTTCTGTAGTATTAAGCAAATTAGGAGAATTTCTACCCCTCCCTATAGGATGGGTAACTAGTCCATCACAAGCTCCCCCCCCCCCCCCCCCAAACCCCCTTAAAACAAATTAAATTCGCGGATAACGATTCATAAATCTGTGTGGTGAGAGGCACTGTGAAAGTATTAGGTTCTTGCCCTAGAACACAACTGAGTAAATGACCCCGACCAGGACTCAAACCCGTACCGCTTGATCTGCAGTCTAAGGGCGCTCTATATTGCATACAACTACAAACCTTAAGGTCTTTTTCAATGGGTTTTCTCATTTCTTGTAGGGTTTGCTCGATGCAGGGAATGAACTGCTTGTAGTAGCTGTACAGGTTCCACAGAACATCTGACACTGTCACTGTGCAAAACAAGTAATGCAATCACATAATGTAGATAATTTGAAGGACGTTTGCGGAGAATATACTACACTCGTGTGGTTGTGTAAGTTATGATTTTCTTCATTCGATTTTACTTAGGATCTTATTAAGATAATTTCAAAATTATATCTCATTTCTCAACTTACTATCACAAATATACAGTTCACAAATTACTAACGAGACTTGGAAAAACGCACTTAAGATACACATGTATCCAAATACAGTCAACCGTATGAAAAAAGATGGCGGCTATACATTTTACTACAATGCCTTGCGAAGCTAACACAGCCTACAAGGCACAAAGAAAACCAAATTTTTACAATATTTGTCCCTATACTGAGGACATTGTGTACCTTAGGTTTGAAGATTTTATAACGTTTCTGTACGCTTTTTATGAACGTTATTAAGGTTTTCGTGCGCTAAGAGCTATGGGTAAATGTATCGGTCGCCATCTTTTTGCCTACGGAGGATTGTAACAACTTTCTTGGTAATAAAAAGTCACCTTCAGTTTTCCAAGTGCTGCCTTCCTCGTAGCACATTTCCTTGTAAAAAGCAAATAGCATCTGAACACGGGAGGCAAATTCACCAAGCGTTGAGCTTTCAATGAATCTCTGAAGGGGTTCGATTAACTCGCTGCCTTTAGGGATAGTATCTGTTTATGAAAGAACACAATGACCGTCGATGAGCGAACACGACAATTATTTAGGTAATGAGTTACTTGCATACAGTTGTACCTGAACATTACAACTGTTTCCACGATGCTAGCCGTACGGAATGAGAAGTATCAGATAGTTTAAACAAACACACAGGAATGATACACACGCTGTTTATTTGACGCTTTATAAGCAATTTCGGAATGTTTGAGGATGGCGGTTACATTATTACCAAGATTATCCATACATCATTAGATACGCATGCTCTGTCTCTCTGTCATTTTGTATAGTGAATGTAAATAAAAACCTGCTTATGATAAGCATTGCAATTTGTTGTAATATTTTAATAAACATGACCTACAACAGCCCGATGCAAGCACTTCGTATGCGGTGAATACACAAAAACTTCATGTATACTCGCCATTGAGTTCATGACCTTCCTCGCGTGCCCTAAACTGTTCCAACGAGTTATAAATATGAAACCACCACTGACTGGCCTTTCCTGTCGCCTTAACAGTAGCCACATCAAGTAGAGATGACCAGCATCTGCAGTGAAAAAAGACGACAGTTTACAAACCAGATATGAAGTGTTTTGAACACACTATGACAGCCTTTCAAACGTCTCCGACAAGTGAAAAGTGTCATACTTGAGCTCCATTTTTCTCCACTGTATAATCAGACTTGTCACGTTGTCCAGATGGTCTTTAAGGCTAACATGTTTAGCGGCATTAGACTCCCAGTCCTATAAGAGAAATATAGAAACACAATTCTGAATGGTAGAAGGAGTAGGAAAGTTGAAACATTGCGGCTTTATCTGATAGAAGTGTCTTTTTTGTTCAGTCAAAAATGAAAATGAAGCAAGAGACTGCTTGCAATGACGGACCCAGACATATGTCAGCTCAATGAGGTCAAATTCTTAGTTTGCAATCTTTAAATAGTTAAAAACCCTTTTTCAAAGTTGTTTTCTATCGGTATTCACCCTTAATACAAGCTGGATGCATAAACATTAGTACTGATAGTTTCACTCTGCTGAACCAGTAAGGTTTGTAGTTTGGTCCAATATCACTTTTCATGAACCTTGCGTAGGAACAAGAAATGATTACAAAAACAAAGTGCAGTATACTGAGCTGAAAACCTTACCTGGGCCTTCCTAAGCAAAACCTCAAGACCTGTTAGAATCTTCATCACTGGACTTGTCACAGGAAAAGACAATATTCTTTGCACCACCACCAACAGCTAAAACCAAGAACATTATCAAGAACTTTTAGTCCGGTTTTCAATTGAGTGTCGAACGTAATCAGGCAAGGAGTTTGGTTTTGGTTTTTGGTTTTAGTAGGGTTTGAGATTGGCTGCCTAGTCTAATTGGTAAGTGATAGGTCTGGTTTTGGTTTTAAGACACTCAAACATACCAGACCTTTTTCTTGAACAAAGCAACAGTTGAGCGAATCCTGGGTTACCTCATTTCTGCTTTGAGATACAATACTAAAGTTATGACATACCACAATTCACAAATTCAGGAAAGACAAAGTCTGTTCACCTGCAAAAGATTAGGATGCCGAGGCCATTCTGCCAACAACTCATGAACACGAACCATTAAACGCTGAAGAACTGGTTTCACCTTGACCACCTCTTGAATGTTGGAATCGTGGTAAATATTAAACGGGGTACCTGCACTTACAACACTTTGGGATTGTACTTTTTGCTGTGAGATAAGAGAGAAAAACATTTACGACACACTGCATAAAGTACTAAAACCTACAATCACGGGCAAAAGTCTTGGGACAAATTTGCACTTTTGGCGCTTTTGCGCACACCAGACGCGAACACAACTTCACCCGCCTACCCCCCCCCCCCCACCCACCCACCCCCCCCCCCATACAATGTTGAAAACTACTACCTACAATTTCTTCTGATTTTCAACATTGTATTTGGTGGGGAAAGGGAACAGTAACGCGTCTTTAAAAGGAAAGCAGCGCTTTCTTCAAACTTGTAGTAAAACACATACAATTTGTTAAATTACGTAAGTGTCCCAAGGACGTTTGTCCACGATTGTAGTTTTAAGTAACTCCCGCTTCTCAAGCATTTACCATGAACTACAGTACGTTAACTTGATAATTCAAACCCTATTTGGGTGGAAGCTTTTTTAAAAGTTTGAACATAGCCGACAGATCCTTTGAAGAGAAAATTTTCTAAAGGGAGATAGTTGTGCCTGTGCCAAGCTTGTCTACGTAAGGGGAGTTGACCGAGCATCAGAATGAAGAAACCACGGTCTTAAGTACTAAGCATTTCTGGAAAGCCATCTAGTTCTATTTCGTATATCGCTAAGCTAAAAACGTCCTTGACCTGGACGTTCAAAAAATTTCAGTTTCCTTCGAGATCAACAAGGTGAAACTAATGTAATCATCATTCTTCTACTCTCTGAACTATTCGTAACTTGCTAGCTGGTTGGTGATGATATATAAAAAACCTTAACATAGACGAACTCGGCTAACGTATTTATAATTTTGTCGTCACCCAATTCAAATCATGTGATGATTCATTTGCGAGGTTACAGCCCCATCAGCGTATTGGCCTTATCTTGAAATTATTGCAAGGGAAAGGTTATATGGAGTTATGATAACTTCATGTGTATTAACTTATGTCATGTATATCACGTCCTACCTTCACGCCATTGTCTGTTCGGAAGTGTCCTTTCAAAATGCAACTTTGCAAGAGATGGGACCAAGATAGTTTATCCTCCATATGTGACCCTACGAAGAGATGTTTACAATTCCAAGAAATTTTAGCGACGTCTAATTCTTACGTTTTTCGTTTTGACCATTTCAAAGTTAACTTTTAATACATCTAAAAAGGTTTACGTTTTCTGTACTATACATCAATCACAGGTCCGAGTTTGTCACCGCTTTCATGATCCGCATGCAGGTTCTTGGAGTAGGTTACTGTACGGCCGTCAAATCGACTTTAACTTCCTGGGACAACCTACTCAGTCTGTTTGTACTTTTTGTCACACTGCACTTGCCTCGCCCGGCAACAGCAGAAAGCATGCGACTTAATAAAAAGAACACACAAACACTACTTAACAGTTGCCTTTATTTTAACCTGGATGTTTGGCTTGGAGACTTTGGTCCGCAAAAATTAAGTGTCGCGAAATATCGCTTTCCAAAATCGCGAAATTAACATGTAAAAAGTTCAGGTACTTCACCACACAAAACAAGCACAAACGTAACTTTTTCTGACAAAAGTGCTAACAATGCTTGTGCAGTTAGGTTTAATGAGTCTAAAGGAAGAAAACAATATGTCTTTTCAGTTTATTTGGTGTGATGTAGGAACAAGTCTGCTTTTACTTGTAAGTCCATCTACACTCCTATACTTTACCCCAGGAATAAGACGTCACTTACATGGAATGATGGCATTCACCACTGCAGCAGTTTGATAACTCCACTGGAAAGTTTCCAAATACAACGTCTCTAAGGACTCACTTGGGCAGCGGTCTGTCCCATCTAAAGAGAAATCTTGACTTGATGGAAATCGACAGAACGTCTCCTCGTGTAGTTTTCGGATTTCCGAGAAGTCGGTAATGTTTGACATAAACAGTTCAGCGTCTGATTTTGAAGCATGTGTAGATGACTCACTTTCCCCCTGGGGGACGACCACATTCTCATTCAAATCCTGGGGAGCCATGATGTCCTTAAAATCTCCATCAAAGGTTGGAAAGGCCTGGCTAAGGGCTTCTTTATTCTCTTCATCCTCAGTTAGATTTGAGCCATGAATTTTGTTCCTAAATTTGAACAAGTTTCCCTCCTCCTCTTCTCGCTCCCTTTCTTGTTCTTTGAAGATTTTCCATTTGTTCACGAAAATTGCCAGAATTGAAGTCACTGCCTGGTACATTTTGCTATCGAGGAAGCCATGTTGGATGGAATGATTACGAAGATAAAGCACTGACAGGCGTAAGATCCTGCAAGATATACACAAAAAAGGAAAGTTTAATAAACAGATATCGCTTTACAATACAGTAAGCCACTGTCGTGTATCAGAAAGCATAAACTATTAACAAGCTAAAACAGGTGATAGATGTACCTGTATGCCACAAGTCCAGATGCTGAAGCGGCCATTTCACGACCTTGTAGATATTTGACCGATCCTGAAGTTAAAAGACATATATAAACATTTCGATAAGCTGTGATTTCCATGAAACTAAAACTCAAAAAATCAAAGACAAATGGAACTGCAATATAATAATGCAAAGACCTATCACCGGTGACTCAACTCTTAAGATCAGATGACATTATCAAAGCCTACCTTGGATGCAACTATCAACAGAGGGTGACATAAGAGACACTGCAGTGTCCAAACAGGACGACGAACTTGACATGGGGAACTGACACAATAACTGCAAGACGTCGTCTGGACCACTAAACTGTCGTGATAGAGTGATACAAACAAAATCATTAAGTAAGAAAGTAACGTTTTTATGTGGTGTCAAGCATAGTGTGATAATTAGTTCCATTTCTATTACGTATAAGTGAAAAAAGTACCTGCAACTTGAAGACGGCGCGAGTTACCTGTGACTTGGTGTCCATTGGAAGCTGAACGCAAAAAGTGTATTGTTGAAACAGCGTTGATAGCTTTGCTGACATGAGGGATACCCCGTAAATGACCTACAATGACGACAGAACCATAGTTGTTAGTTAAAACCCTCAAAATTCCCGCGACAGTGGAAGTAGAATGTTGTAAACTAGTGAATCCTGCCCTAAAAGCCTGAACTGACGCTTTGCAAGAAAAAAAAACTCTTTCAAGCGAGATTTCTTAAAACGTCCACACTCCTCTTACCTGAGACACGGCAGCAACAAAAGGTCCCAGTAAATCGCAGTACAGTGGGTGTTCTTTCTTTAACCGCAGGACAAATCTTTCTGCAGATGTGTACCACGCTTTGGCTTTTTGAAGAGCTGAGTTGACAGCATTCCACTGAATATTTCCGAGGACACCTTCTTTAAGTTGGGCATACATTTGTGATGCCAGCCCACTCAGGGAGTCAATCAGGCTGAGAATTGTGCTGGTATCACCCACTGTACTCAAGTAGTGTTTTACTTCAGAAAGAATAACTTCAAACTGTCGAACAATAATGAATACGATTAAGTCAGTTCGTCTTGGGATCCAAAAATAAGAGCCAAAGGAACTCTCAAATTCACAAAGCTACCTGTTTATGTACGCAAGATCTCGAGCATTTAAGATTAGGTTCCAAATTACAAATTCCTTAATGTGACCACATGAGGGCAGACTCTCTAAGTGTAAAACGGGTTGTAGGCTTTTGTTGAAATTGTCACAATACCAAACAACCTATCTTACCAAAACATATACGCTAAGGCATTTGTTATCTGAGACAGCCTCTAAATCGGTATCCAGTTTATAAAAAAAAAATATTAATTTTGCGGCTTTGCTTTATTTAAGTGCCCAAAGCGAATTCTCCAGCAGATTCACCTCAAAACGTTATGCTCAGGTACCTCTATCAGAGGCTTTACCTGTGAAATGGCCGGTCTAAAAGCTGAATTCTTATCCAGATGTTGAGCTCGAACTCGGAGTTCTTTTAGTTTGGTTAACAGCCGCCGGACACGCCAAGGATTTGAGGTTAACTGTGATTCACTCCAGCACTCCAGTGACAACAGAGCTTCCAGTTGATCTGAGCTGGTCTTCAAACCGGTCCAATATTCTTCTGCGTAGTACCTCACTTTTAACTCTTCTTCAAGTCTTTGAATCTGTCAAATCCGTTTCTCAAATACATTAATGATTCATTAAACTTAAACAAAGTTAATCTTGATCGTGACCATGTTTGGATATATGATCTTAATTAGCGTAGATGTTTGCGATTTTCCTCTGTTTTCCCTTAAGTTTTAGTCTCGATTAAGAAGATATATCAAACACTCAAGACAGTGTTTGACCACATTTCCAAACACCTTGACGTTCATCAAACATACTCCACTGCGCTCACCTGTCGGTGTTTGGAGATGTGGTCAAACGCGGTCTTTCGTGTTTGACACATTACAGGCTCAGCTTCTTGAAGCAGTTGTGACTCAAACGACTATTTTCTGGCCATTAATTAATAGGACCTTGTAGTAATGCGATGGCTTCTTTTAGTTGCTCAGGGAAAATGGTTCTCAATTACTTCCACTGCATTTGCATATGGCATTTTCTGTCTACCCACCTTTAAAAGTGCGAGAAAGCGTAAAATTCAGCGACCAAAACATGTTTCAATACCTTCAACTTAACGACCTGCAACCGAACAGTACATATTTCTTATAAAATAAAGATCAGAATCACAAGTGAAGTTACCTCTTTCTTAACATGCTGCAACACAATGCTGTTCTTCTCCACAGGATCCACTGTCCCAACAGGAGACAGGATCAACGACAGCACCAAGCCAAGTTGTACCCACATCTTGCCACGGCAAATGGAATCCCATAGAATGTCTCTGGTGTCTGAAAAAAGGAAATGACTGCTGTGGGAATCCCTGTAATCACTTGTGGCCTAACAAGGTCCACTGCCGTCAATATAAGCACAACAATCTCTCTCCATTACAACGAAACTTATCCGCTACTGAGAACAGGAGGTTAACCTTATTTTTATTAATTCAAGGTGGGCAAGAGCATGGAGAGCATATAACTGTTCTGAAATCAAGTACATAGTTTCCAGAATCTCGTAATTCATTACATGCTTTAAAGCTTCTTGTACAAGGTAATGGAATGACAAGAGATGGTACGAATTGTGACAAACATAGCAGCTGTAACAATAATCATTTTGGAGAAAAACGAACTGAAAAATTTCAACAGACTACAACTTTCAAATTACACACAGTGAGATGACAAAATCTTTACCATCAGACGCTCTCTTCTGAAGATGTTGAAGAAGGGACATTCCTTCAAGGCAATCCGTCAAGAGATTTAATATCAACTCAGCTTGTTTTGCATTACCAGTGGCCTGTCTATAACCATCCGATATACTGAGGACAACACCTTTCAAGGTATCTACGGCAGAAATGTTCCCATCCATAACATTTTCATTTGTGATGGTGCTTAAGAAAGTGTTCACAACACCCGTGATGTGCAGCTGGCTGGTTGGAGAAAGGATTTCTTTAACTGACAATAAGACTTGAATAAACTTGGAGATAAACAATTTGTTACTTGAACTCCTGCAAGAGAAGAGGGCAAAGAACAAGCATCAGATGATAATGATGATGATGATGATGATGACGATGACGATGACGATGCTGATGCCGATGATGAAACTCTATTTGAGTGTCAAATAACAACCTGATACTAATGTGGGACGTTCATTAAGACTAGATCCACGTACTTCAGCCACAACACGACACTATTTAACAAAGCCCCCTACTTCCACACAGCAGTTGGCCTAGTTAAGTCTTATTACTACCAAGATCTGGCATATCAACAGGCAGACCACTATAAAGGGGACAAAATAAGACTGACTCACCTTTCCACTTCATAGCGGTTATCAAGAAAGTCTCCATTGACCCAGACATGTTTGGATAGCACCTGCAGTTGTTCGATGTTGTCATGATACTTGCCAATCGTTGTAGAAGTTAGAGCATCAAAATGCCCCTCTGCAACTGGCTTCTTTGATGACAAACTGTCCAACAAATTTTTGGTTCCTCCCAGAAGGCAGCAAATACTTGATTCTTTACTATCAGCATCCTAGCATGAAAATTGTACAGAAAAAGTCAGTTTACAGGGGTGCACAAGGGTATTCAAGTATTGTCAGGGGGGAATACAGGGGAATATATAACTAATAGCCTCCATTTGGTGCGAAAATATGCTCAGATATTTCTGCGCGGACATTATTTGTTCCGCAAATAGTGAACAAAAACTGATAGATTTGATGGATTACAAAGGTTCATATCTATTACTGTAGGATAGTCGGGTGATTATAATTTAATGGTGGCTTTACATCAACGAACCAAAGTATTTTGCAAGCTGATACATTTTCCCTCGAGAATTAAAAATGAATGATTCTAGCATGGACAAAATTCCAGATTTTTGCAGATATAGAAAGGTAACTAGGCAGAACATTTGCACACGTGTCCAGATTTTAAGACTCGGCAGGGATCCCAGCCAGCATTCAATATTGGCAAGCATTGCCATTTGAAGTGTTTCACATGTTTTCAAACCGCCGAAGAATGAGAACATTACCTGTCGAGGATAACCTTGCCATTCTTGGTTGCTCTGATTCCATAGCTTATGGCTCCTCAACATGAGGCATTTGAACAGTACCTCTGACTCCAATGACCGGAAGATGGAACAGTAGTGTGCCTCCATGTTGTGCCCCTAAAGATGCAACAGAAGTATTTTAATTAGCATGAACAATTTCCAGTGTAGCCTAAGGGTGACAAGTTAATCTAAGGCCTTAGAAACTGTAATGACATAACAAGGCTGGTCCCTGAATCAAAGACTCAGTATTTGACAATTCCTTCCAGGCCCCCTCAATTTCTCAAGCCATTGTGTTAGATAACGATACAGGTCAAGAGAGACACAATGGCCTCATGGTTAGTGCGCTCGTCTCCGGATCGAGCAGTCCGGGTTTGAGCCGTGGCCGGGGACATTGTGTTGTCCTCTTGGTTAAGAGACTTTACTCTCACAGTGCCACTCTACCCTTCGATGGACCAGCATCCCACCTAGTGGATGGGGGGGGGGGGGGGGATTAGAAATACCGCATTTACTCGAATAAGCGCCGCCCTCAATTAAGCGCCGCACATGGGGTCGAAAAGTTAATGAGCGCCGCCCTCGAATAAGCGCCGCAGCTGCGGTGCGGCGCTTATTCGAGTATTTCAGCAACAGTCAGGACATTGACATCGAGTGAAGCGTTGTTGAAAACCCGGCAGAAAAGTATTCACGAGGCTGTTGTGAAAGCCAAAACTTAGGTTAACTTCAAGCCTGTAAGCCATGAAAAATACTCATGAAGTAAATTAAATTGTACAATCAAAATATTTTGTTTTTTTGGTATGAGCCCTTTAAATAAGCGCCGCCTTCGAATAAGCGCCGCCCTCGAATAAGCGCCGCACCGGAGACACGAAAAATTAAATAAGCGCCGCGGCGCTTATTCGAGTAAATACGGTACCCCTAGTTCCTTCATGCTAGAGAAACCGGATATAAGCGCCAGCCTGATGGGCCACTTGGCTAGTATGTAGACTTTATTTACAGGTCAAGTGCAAATACAAAGATATACTCATACCTCGCTTGAAATAACTTGCAAGTGGTGGTAATAAGCCTGTGTCTCTGGTTCTGTACTTGTTTTTTCTAGCTGGTAGCAAGTGAGTGCTTTAAGCTGCTCGTTCACAGTTCCCCCATTTTGGAATGTTGTTCTACAAGTAAAGAAAATTTGGCTTTACACATTGAATACTCTGAAAGGTTGGGTGCAGTTGCTGAATATGTTCCTAACGTTACGGATATTACTGGCAATTCCGTTATCAGTTTTCCTCGAGTGTTATTTTTCACAGACATTTAACAGCCCTTTCAATGCAAACACAAGTTTTTGACATGAATACTAACCGACAGGCCATTTGATTTGCCATTCCCAGCATCAAACATCCAAGGACGGATTGTTCTTGCAAACAACAAAGGTTGTCAAACAAAGGCAACAGTACTTGTTTCATGGCCACCTCACTCGGGGAGGTATTCTTGCTGAATGCCATGTCTAATTCTGAAAAGGTTTCAACTGATTCAATGATCTCCTGGGTTGGTACCAAATTTCTCGTAATAATCTCCTCCAAACTGGTAAGGATCGAATCTAGGACAGAGTGCAAAAAATAGAACTTCATAAATTAATGCTCTCCTTCAATTCAATAGATCATATCCGTGACACGAGGATTATTGATTTCATAGTGCTTCACTTCATAGCCTTTTTTGTATAAGCTATCTTTATCAGAGTTTCCAAGAGGAAAATGTTCTTATTTGCAGTGGCACGTATAACATATCCATGCAATCTTTTCTTCTTTTGAGGGACCGGGTCTAGGCATAAACTATGTAACACTTGTAAAGCCATAAAGCAGCCACAGTTTGTATATGGCTGCAATGGCTATCACAGGCCTCTTTTTCGGGGCGGGGAGGGGTGGAGGTTAGTATACTACTGACATTCTTCTAACAGAAATTCCATTTTAGGTCATTTGTCAACTTTTTAACCAACTGTGATTTTCCATTTTCCTTCTCTGGACTTGGCCTTAACAATAAACGTTTTTTCCAAACTGTCGTTGCCCAGGCAAAGTACACATTATATGGCAACACTGAGTTGAAAACTGTACTTCCAAAGTAGAAAACACTCTCTTACATAGGCTTACCGCATTGAGAAAAGCATTCTTCGTTGAATTCAAGCCTGCTGTCCAGCATTATTCTCATGACCTCTATTAATTTGGTTTTCACTTCTGTAATCTTGCATGTTGGTACCTTCAGTTCAAGTATAGTCTTCCCTAATTTGGCGTGTTTGTCAATCTCTTGGCAAAGACGTTGCATTCGTTCCTGCATAGTTGACACATCATTTGTTTTATTATACACTGTAGTCACCATCTGTCTTCTCATTGCCTAAAAGCCTACAGTTTATTCTGGGAAAGGCGCAACCTACAGATTATTCACTTATCTGCCAGCAGATTAGTAAATAATGCGTAGGTTGCGCGCGCAATGCATGATTTCCAAGAGCAATGTCAAGTTCCCGTGAGAACATGGCTTGTCAAAAATGAACTGTGTTCAGTGCGATAATGCGTTTGTCATTATTTTCTTTAAAACAATGGATAATAAAACAATTATGAGATTCGGTTTTTGTGATATCTGAAATAATCAAGGTCTCGGTTAGTGTTATTAGCTTCAGCCTTCGGCTTCAGCTGATAACACTTACCTCGACCTTGATTATTCCGGATATCACAAAAACCTCATCCAGTAATTGTTTAAAATAAACTTTCATACTGTCATTTTTTCCTTTTGATAAACATTGTACACACCAAAACCACAACAACCGCTCCTTTCTATCCCAAACAATAAGACATTCTGTGTCAAAATGTATTGTAACTTCACCTGATGCAAACATTTGCTCACCCAGATCTGGTAGAAAGATTTTGACCTAAATGGTGGAGGATGACCATATGCAGCTAGAATCTTTAAGTAAGCTTCAGTCATTCTACTGTCTGCTTCCAGAGTCCTCTTCAACTGAGTTATAACTGTGACAAGTTCTCCCGGTAGGTTACTACAAGAAAAACAAACACAAAACAGAAGATAAATTAATGATGAGGTAATAAAAACATATGCTTAAAACGATAATAACTTTAACCTCCTGAAGGCATTAACATCAGTCACACAAAGGCATTCCCCATACATTTATGCACACCCACTCTACTAATAAAAACACTGGTCCATCTGTGTTATGTCTTTAAATGATATTGCGACTATAATTTACTAATTCCATGAGATTATCAGTCTTGGAAATTTGAGGTTTCAAATAGAATTTCCACTAAACTCCAGCGTGCATTAAGTGGTGGCAGTTACCTGTGGTTAAAAGAACCAAAAGCCTCTAGCACAGAGTTAACAGTGTGCTCTAGCACCCAGCCCCAGTGAAGGGAGAGAACAGAGATCGAGAAATTTTCTCTGGTCTGCTCCTCACACATACTCCATAGCCGGTCTCTCCATGCAAGGCCATCAACCATCTAGTAACAAAAAGAAAAAGAAAAGAAACAACAGAACGGGGCCTAATTATAGAAGAAACCAGTAGCAGTAAAGAAAAGTACATTTAAGGCATTTAACTTAAGAATATTTATCACGTTGTTACTTAAGGGTAAGGTGTCTATTTTAACTAGGTAAACTTCAAACAAAAATAGCTTATTTACATTGGAAGAAACCCATTCCGTCGTCTCGTTAACTCTCAAATCTCGTTAGTTCTCTCTTTATTTATCATCCCCTGTCGATCCCACAACGTTATGGTTAAGGTTAAGGTTTGCATTAAAATTAACAAAATTGTAAGGTTTTCATTGCTGTTCTTTACACTCTTGTCCATTCACTCTTAGAAAATTCTGGGTCATGATTGAATTAGTCTAATTGGTAAAAAGACAACTAGCAACACAGCGCACTTTGAACTAGCAGCCTTGATTTGCTTGTGTCAAGAGGGATGTAGACAGAATCGCGAGAGAACTGGAGTCCAGTGCAAAACAGAAGACTTGACTGAGCAGCGGTTGGGGACCGATTCTTCTTCTTCTTCTCCTTGCTCGCTTCGCTCACAAACCCCACCCCCTACCCTCGCGTGCTTCGCGCTCCCTTCGCTCGCTTTTTTTTTTTTTTTTTCGAGTGCGTAAATAGAGGGATGGAGTGTGGTTGACAAAATATGTGCACTGTCTTTCTCACATTTTGTTAATATTTTTTACAAAATATAATCTGTTAGTAAGGAACATTTTAGAGGAGGTTAATCTATGGAACATTTTACCATCCAGTAATGCTTGTCACTTAATGCATCCGCTTCACAAGTACAATTCCGCAAAAACGACGCCAAGAGCTTGAAAAAAGGGAGAAGATGTACAACAACAGGATGTGGTAAAGATTCCAACTGCAAGTGACCTGCAAGACACATAGGACAACAAATGACTAACGAACCAGAAATGCTCCTAACTTATAAAGATAACATATGCGAAAGCCTGAGAACGTTTACACGGCCTACACTAATCCTCCAAGTTTAGTACTATCAACTAAAAAAGTAACGTGACGATAGCAAGAAGTACCCAAAGGAAGCATAATGTTGTTACAAGTTGAAAATATATATATATATTTAATTATTATTAGCTGGTTTCTTGATAAAGCCGGTAATGCTTATGTGCAAAAGAAACATCTATTGAACTTTACAAGAACTGGAAGTGCTATTAACAAGATCTATCAGTTTTAGATGATAGCAAGGACAACAAGAATGAATGAATATCCTTTATTTCCAATGTTACCTTGTAACTATTCTTACCAGAATGAAAACCATGGCAAAGCTGAATCAAATTCCCAGTTGACAAGCTTCTGATAGGAAGACTCTTCTCTTCAAAATAAGATCGTCTTGCTTGAAGTTCCAACAGAAACAGCCTGTAACACAATAAGGAGACAAACCAATACTGTGCTATTACAATGATAATCTGCTTATTCCTTTCAAAAGGTACGAAATTGTTATTTACTCCAACAAACGACGTCTTTTTATACGTATGCCTGAGAGGAAGACAGTTGCACGATACTCCCACAGTAAATTTGCCATTACATGGATGCCCTAATTAGCTGTTGAAAACAGTTCCCTTTGCTCGCATTAGGTAACCAGGTCCATTTCAGCCGGTATCATGCATGGTCAGGCAATTATGAATGCCACAAAGACAATCAAGCAGGATGTTCAAAGTTCAAAGTTCATCTAATATGGCCATATATTTAGGAGATCATAAAATATTTCTGTCAATTGCATATTTACCTGTTTGCCAGGCTTGACATCCTTTCCAGTGATGAAACATTAACAGAAAAATGTTTCAGGTGACTCAAGACATCTGAATTCAGTCTCAGGTCAAACGGTAAATGATCAAGCATGTGAGAATCTGCCAAAAGGAGAAAAAAAAGCAATGTGGCTTAACACATGTTACAGCTTTGGATGATCCGTAGCTAGCCAAAGTGGCACACCCATCCAGAATGAATCCCACTTCCAGAGCATGAAGGGACCAGATGTATTGCTATCTCGCCTGAGTGAGAAGCTTGTCCACTGCAGGTTACTCCCAGCATGTGTGAAATTACCCTGCCTTACCCCTATTTAAAAACACCTGAGAGAAGCACTGTGAGAGCTGAGTGTCTACCAAGAATACAACAGAATTACCCCGGCAGGAACTCAACCGTGGACCAATTGATCTAGAGTAAAATGCACTAAGCTCGGCCTCAAGAGTCCTCATGGGCCCGACTAGGATGAGTGACGAGTGAGTGAAAATGCACTGAGGATTAGGCCACTGTAGATGAATGACGAAACAATACCAATTTGTAATTTTAGTGGATTTCATTTAAGATGCCGAGGTTATGAGTTATAGACTTCACTGTTGCTCTTTCGTAGGCAAGACATATTAATCTCACGATACCTTACTCCTCCTGTGTTGTAAATGGTTTAGGGAACCACCAAACCTGACAACATGCACAGGGGTAACTGAGGATGAGAATGCTCGTAGCTGTTTCATTTTACAGACATTGGCATGTTCACTGGCTGCCTGACCAATGATTATACATAACCCTTTCTGTTTACGGCGGGTAAAAATAGTAGTATTCGTCTCACCAAATTGTGTGGATTTTACATCTTTGAACTCTTTTCGCAGGTTATCCATGAGGTGACTGCTGAACAATATTTCGAAACTCTCTATAAAGGACTTCACGTGCGTAGTTGCATCTTCCCGACCCTGGAAAAATGATCCGTTTGCACTTATCGCATTCACCACAGACTGAAGGTAATTCAACCTCAACTTCCAGTCATAACTTGATGACGTTTCCAGGAATATCAGAATGGCAGACTCTAGCTGTAAAACAGATTTTCCATTCTTGAGAATATGTATCAAAGGCAAGGACTGCAGTTTGATCATTGACAGAACAGAGTCTGCATGATAAGCTGCGGCTGATGGAAAGTCCTCTGGGATAGAATCAGCACGGACCGCTGCATCCAGACTTGTCAATGTACTGATGTGTTTACTGATCAGGTCTTCAGTCATCTTAGAAATAACAAATCATGACAAGAATCATTAGCTTACAAGGGATTAAATGGAACTTGGGTTGGCTCACAAGGAGTAAATGGAATTTAGGTAGGGTTAGATTCTATCCAAAAGGCAGTGTCACCTAAAATATGCAGGGTCCCAGGGGTATTGCAAGTGCTTTGTACTGGGCTATTAACCTCTATGTTTGCATTCATGATCTTCTTCCTTTCTCGTAACATTGACATTTTCATTGGTGCATAATTACTGGTACGTCTTGTATCAGTGCTGTATTGACAGGTGCTTCAACAGTCTTACCTAATTTCCTCGTAGTATAAATTCTTCTAAAATACCACTTAACCCCATTATGTTGTTAAAAACTACTGTCCACATGGATGTTTCATGTTTCATGCAAAATGACGATACCTGTTTGCTTTGTTCAGACACTTGATTTCGAAGATAAACTTGTTTAAGAGAAGTTGTAATAGCAGACAGTGCATCACTTCCTCGTTCAAGGAGTTGCCTTGTTAGTGACGCTGCATGAAGCATGTCTAGTACTGAACCTAAGGAATACAAAACAAAACAAATCTTGAACTTTACTTCTCAGGCATAAGGATGTATCGAGGTCTTCCAACGCTCTCACAAAAGCCAAAGATACATGTAGTATAGCATTCTACCAAAGTTAGGTAATTCCTACCTCCAACGACTCTCTTGAAGTCTTTTTGAAACGTGACAAGAGAATCACATGTCGCCTTATCTTCCAGCCCTAAACCATGTAGCATCATGTGGCGATCATAGTCATCAAACATGTCACCATCGTCCTGTTGCACAATCAAAAGAACGTTTGGTTTGCATAATAAAATTAAGAGCAATAGGAAAAGAACTTGTAAGAAAAACGTGCTTCATCTCAGTTTTGATGGGCTTCTTTTGGCTAAAGTTTATACCAGCAGGTGAAAAATCGGTTTTTTTTTTTCTTATTTATTAATGGCCTATAGGAAGAAAAAGTAATAATTGAACGATTTTCATAAGAATGCTCTACGAAAATTTAAACACTTTCTTTCAATGTAAAAAGTATCGTTTCCACCAATCAGAAAAGATTTGCATCACAGCAAAAGGGTGGAAACACATTCCTGTCATTTTGTTCTGAACAAATTCATCGTCAGCAGCATGTGATCCTGTTTTCAGCTACCTGACCCATACACAGACAGAACATGACTTTGTACACTCGTTGCGTTTCACACCATTCTCAACATACCTCTCCTAGCATGAAAATCTCTACTCCTCTATTACGCATTGCTCGCGATATTTCCCCATATCTCGGATCCATGGATAGAATCAACCTAAAGAAACATTGAAACCCACAGGATGAGTAACGTGAGGACTTTCATATTTTAACCTTTGTTCCTACAGCATTGATCTGGATGCAACATAAAATATGTCTATAAACATATTTTTGCTGTACACAGTGAGTTCTGGACACAGTAGCCAGAGCTGCAGGCGGCATGAGGCAAACTGAGGCTCTTGCTTCAGTCATTTTTTTCGTTTGTGTTATTTTTCTTTTTGAAGGAAGATTTAACAATGGACATTGCCGCACTCAGATTTTTTCTCGCTACGGCCCTGGTAGCATTATTGAGATAATTGAACCTGAAGTTAGGGTGTGGTTTGATGGCGGGGATTTGGCCATCTATGACACCCCTTTCATCAATGGTCAGGACTCCTCCAGGCTCTAACAAAGCATTCAGTCTGTCCAGAACAGAAGGACTGAAACAAAGCATACAAAAGTGCACGTGTAAGTACAGCTGTAACGCAAATCAGTGGCACATCCATCAAAAGGAACCTTTAAGATAAGAACCTAGCACACTAATTGGGGACACTAAACAAGAATGAGCCTTCTAATGAATGATTAAAATTATTTACAACGTGATCTATTCACTGCTAAGTTTACAGTTATTGCTGTTATTGGTGATATATTATGTTTTCTAATTATTCATTTTTGTTTCTAAATGTAGTTAGAGTAGGGGTATCTCACTATTACAGATCTTTGGTTGTTTCGCAAATTCTGATCATCGAATGACACAAATCAGACTTGCTCTTGAATGAAGCTTGCAACATTCAATTGAACTGCCAATGGTTCATATGGCTTGTCCTACCTCAATTCCAAAAAGGAATCGAGTAAAAAGTATTACCACGTACCATTAACCATACCATTACAATTAACACACTAATTAAGCTACTAAGTCATTGATTACGTTGTCAGGAAATGAAGAATTTACCTGCAGAAGTTAACATTATCAATCAAAAGCCAGTAACCAGACTTAAGTGCCTCCACCAGCTGTCCATCCACCCACTCAAACTGTCCACCACAGTGGCAGCTGTCTCCGT
Organism: Orbicella franksi; assembly: GCF_964199315.1. Lineage (NCBI taxonomy): Eukaryota > Metazoa > Cnidaria > Anthozoa > Scleractinia > Merulinidae > Orbicella > Orbicella franksi. The sequence goes on from NC_138147.1 coordinate 15,418,144, forward strand.
TGGCTTTAAGTTTACTCCTTAAGGACTGTAACATTTCCATTATGTAATCTAAGCAAAGATAGATAGGTAGATAAATACCTTATTGAGTTTCAGCCCTTGCAGTGCAAGACTGAATTGTGTGAAAACTTTACAAAACATCGTCAAACTAAAATTAAAACAACTGACGTCTTATTTACAAACACGCTACACATAATAGATTAAGAAAATTATATAACACAAAAATCAAATCGGCTATCATCCTCTTTACAATGGCTACATATGAAACAGGGCAGGGAAGAAGTAAGATAACCACTTGCTTATCACTGATCCTAAAATGTGAGGTCATCTGCAGTGGTTGAGTAGAAGTAGTTGAAGAGAAAGGCCGCAGTCATGGTTTCCCTAATTTGGATCACTGAATATTGAACAATGTTCATAAAACATACTGCTACCTTAGGGCATGACCAATCAACAGCCGAGGATAACTTGTTCTCAGGCCTTATATATTACAATTTGATTTAATTTTTAAATTATGCATTGGTGCATTTAAGGGGCATAGCAGGGCCTTTCCAGAATACACTCTGACACAAACGTAGCGCAACCAGGGAATCAGCGAGTGATCAGACTCTCCTCAAATGACACAATCCATCTCCATACCATCCGAGGCAAACAGGTACCTGCATTGGAAGATGTAATGCTATATCTGCTACAAATGTCCTGGACTGATGTGACGAGATGTTGAAAAGCATCCAGCTTCTCATGGGATATACTGTCGAGGTTCCCTTTGTCACCAGCTGTGATCAGAAGAAACAATCATTAACCTTTATTAAAATTAGACAGTCCATCTCAGTTGAGCGGTGAAAAGTGAGTATAAAACCTCCTGAAACTCGCTTCACTTCTGTTCCTATGACCTTCAATTTGAATGTTACTGAGAGAAATCCGACATAGGAAAATAATTGATTATGATTCCAGACCCTTTAATTAGAAATCCACATTGAAATCATCTGGGTCAGGCTACCTCTAGAATCCTGATCTAGGCAGGCAGTCCACAACTTGTACATCGACGCTGTTTCTTGCATGCACAGTGCCATCTGATCACTTTTGTTCAAAATCTGTCTGATTGTGGTGAGGATAAGGTGTTTCGTCTGTGCTGTGATGTCTCCAAATTGTCTCTTAAGGTCAGCCTTCGGACAAAACGAACAAGAAACCAATATCAAAGATAAGAATAAAATCTATTTTTGGAAATACGTGCAGTTTTCCGTTGGCTGAGGAATGAATGAAGCAGAAAACTTTTTTCTTGCACACGGCTGGGAGTCTGAGTACAAGTGTATGGGAGGTTTTAGGTCACATGGCTTGTGCAACGTTCAGTTTTTGTTTTGCCATCAGCCGATGCCTGACATGCCCCACCCACCCATCAGTGAAGTATTTTTACAGTCTATTAATTAAGCTGCAGTGAATTTATTCTCTAACCACTTTTTTGTGCCACTGTGAGCCACTTATGTCGTTATGTTAATAAAAGTCAGGCTGCGTGGTTCGGCCTGGCATGGCTCCCAGCTGTGTGTCAGAATGTGGTATTTTAGGTGTGGCATATCGGCAAACAACCTCAAAATTCCCCTCTACTCTTTAGATGTCCATCTTCCACCCAACATTAGGTTGCAACAATGTCTAGGTATAGCTACTTCAGGGTGCAGCAATGAATAACTTCTGCTTTCCAACTAGTGGGAAGAAGTGTGTTAGCAGTCCTACTCAGTTACAAACATTGCATATGGGTTATTGACCAAGCGTGAGGTCAAGATGGCTGGACTTGATGGCTTGACTCCGTCCTGGTCCATAACCATGCAAAAAAAGAATGAGGCCAATATCTAGCCATCTTGACCGAACAAGCTTGGTCAAATAAAGATTTATTTTATGAAAAAAGAACACTATTTTCTTTCGGGACACAGCGGGTAATCCCAAGCGGGCAAAATAGAGCCATCTTGCCCGCTAGGGTAGCCAATCACAGTTTTGCATTCGGGTCATCTTGCCCACTCAAGTAGCTAGCCATGTAATAAGGACAATTATTGCTGTTGCTGAAAAGACTGTCGTACTTGTTCAAATCCTCCCAGTAGTTCTGTAGTATCCATGGCGCTGTTCATGGCCATTACTTCCAGCCTGTTTCCCGTCAGTTGAGCAACAAGATGGACAAGGGACGTCTTTCCACAGGACCTTGGACCAACCTGGGCATCCAAAAAGGAGACATTAGACACAATCCTCAGCAAACAATAACTTGTTTACATGTATCATTCTCTTTTACTCTGAAGATTCCGGATGGAGAAAACACTAGCTGAGGCCAGCATTCTACGCTGTGGAATCCCATGAGGAAAGGTAGTAGTCTATCCGGACAAATCTACAATGAGCAACAGAAGTGTTGAGGCACTTCCCAGTAAAATAGTATTTTTGGGCGTTCACCCCATCCCCCTCCCTGAAAAATATTGATTTTCTACTTCTAAAACTGTACAGACCACAGTACCTACACAACATTGCATTGGGAGCCAGGGGTATCAGAGAATTAATGCTGCAAATGAAAGAGAATAAGAAGTTTAATAGCGTCATTTTCTTAGTGTCTCAAGTACTTCTGTTGCCCTTTGTAGCTGTGCATAAGACTTGTTCCTCAAATTCAGGTGTAACTCAGTAACCACACAACTCCCCTTTTAATCTATTTGTCATTCTCTCTTTGTTATGTGGCTACTCACTAGTATGGCCATCCAGTTCATGTCAAGACACGTCATCAGTGACTCCATGGCTGGTAGACAATGATGGAGGACTTGCAAAGGTCTTCCAGAAATACTGGATTGATCCACTGAGGTACATCTAGGAAGCCATGAATGACCAGCCTTGAAACACAACAAACAAACATCAACCACCATTACAGAAACAATGGTCATAGTTTTCATACTATTGTCAAAAATTCCACAGCTAATCTATTACTTCCACAACCATGTTAGGGAAAATTCATAACGTCGAAATCTGGGAAACACAAAGTCCAAGCTATCAAGCCCTGCTATACAACAAACTTTACATCAGACTCACCCAAACAGCACTTAAGTTGAATGCGTCAATCACTGTTTCTCCACAAGGTTGTTTATTTTGCTTTCCAAATCAATTCTTAACAGATCTGCAGACAGACTCACCTGAACATGAGTTGGCGTGAGGTAAAATGACTTCCGGGCCTGGATGATGTTGCTTATCTGCTCTGAATTCTCAAAAATTGACTTGAACAACTTGAGCACCTTATTGCAGACAACAAAATACACAACAATTGTGAAGAACAAAAAGCAGAGTACAAAATGGCGCCTCTATCCAGGACTCGGCAGCAATATTCTAGCTTGGACCACTTAGACTTATGCAATATGAGAATATCTGTTATTGCAGTTGAGTCTGTTGTCAAATATTCTTTTCTTGAAAAAGGCATACAAACACAGTTTATGGGTCGATACAAAGCAGAATTGACACTTTATACAATAACTGATAACTGCGATAACAGCCACTGTCAGAGCAAAGACAGTAAGACAGTTTGTGCACTAGTCTCTTTTTGTCTGGTTTAAAAAAGCCATTGACCGTTTGCAAAAACATAACTTGAGAGCCTGGGTAGAAAAACTGTCAAACAGTTTTGTTGAACATTTAATTTCTTAGCACTTGGTCTCCTATCTGTGGGAAAAAGTTATTTGGTTGTTCAGTAGGCTGCATGTAAATTAGAAAATAGTGGCCATGCATTAAACCCTTATTGGCTCAATACCAAGGTTATGATTTGTTTTCTCTAAATAGATAAAGTAACCAAAATTTTGCTCTCATTGACAGACACAGCATTAAGGAGAATCTTACCATCTGTTTATCTTGCACTGTCCTCATTCTGTCACTGTAAATAAGTTGCACAAACTGACCAGGGTCCCAGAAACCAGGAGACTGAAAAGAAAATGTCCATAAGCTTTCTCAATGAGAAGCCTAAAAATAAACCTAACGTTCAGATAAATACTTAGAAAACATTTCAACGCAAAAGAACATATCCCTCGCAAATACAAGCATCACTGTTCTCTCCATACCTGGTGTTTGATAAGCAGATCACACCACCTGAATACATCTCTTAAGTTTAATTCCCAGGGACTTCCTTTCCTTCCCCATCTCCCCTCCACAACTGTCTCTTGGTGAATCTGTGAAGCAAGAAGGTTCACCAGATCAGTTTTTAACAAAACAATGGGTTGGTCTGTTACTACCGCTAGAATGCCTTACGAATTGGCCAGTGCTCATTTATCCATCTGGATGTAGAGAGGCACATTGGAGTTATTGCCTGCAAATGCTGATCAGAGAGGACACTATATTGTTGTGATAAACTTCTAAAAAACACCCTGTAAGAAAGCAGCTGCTAAAAGCTGTACTTGAATGATTAGTAGGAGTTGTTGACGTAATGATGGCTCGAACAAAGAAATAATTCAGATAAACAAGGGATTTTCTTTTCATTTTTCTCGCGGAGTTTTCTAAAAGAAGATAACATTCTCTCTGTGTTTCTAGTGAGTTATAGAAACATTCCTGAAAGTTTGGATGAACCTAAAAAAGCTGTGGAAACACTTGCCTATGGCTCACTTTCCTAGAGCATTTCACGTTCTCCCAAACATAACCTTTATTTCTTAAATAAAAACAGAACATAGAGTGGTACCTTTTGATTGAATGTGACCATCTTTTCTAAGATATTATGATCTATTTGTGGATAAAGGGCTTCTGTGATGAACAGCAAGTCTGGTTTCGAAAGTGGCTCAACATATACCTGAACCAAAAGAGACAATAAGCCAACAGATGAACAAAACTCTGCTAAAGAAAAGTAGAGGCAATTTTTCAAGATATTTCTTGGACATCCTGAGAGCTGTTAAAGAAAACAAATTTTTTACGATTTCGTTAGATTTTCTTAGAAAACAAACTGATTATTTTTATTACATTTTGAATGACACTGCGTGAAAAATATGGCCTACAGGCTCTATAAAAAATAAAGACATTGGTGTATTACATGTATGTTCAGACACACACTCTAAACAACTTCTGTATAAATAAGTAGTGAGCCTGAAAAAAATATCCCCCGTATGTTCTGACAGAATTACAACATTTAGGCCCCCATTATAAAGACTGCCATCACTATACCTGTGTGAATCTATTAAGAAAAGACTTTGGCAAGCCTTTCCTTCCACCTCCTTGGTTCAATGGATTCTGACAAGCAAATAATCTCGTCTTCTCACGCTGAACTTTGAACGTCATCCCCAGCTCAGGAATATAAACCTACAATAAAATCAACGCTAAAAGATCTAACCTCCAAAGCGATCAACAAAATCAGCATCTGATAAAGAAAGAATGACTTACTTCAGCCCTGTGGTCCAGACAGGCATTGAGTCCTTCAAGAACAGACTGTGAGGCTAAATTCAGCTGGAACAAAAAAAAAACCATCAAGGACATCAACAGTGCATAATGAATATTTCCTTTTCACAACCGTAAAAACCTAAACTGTGATAGGAAGGAAAAAGTTTAATCAACTTATGAGTCAAGCATTTATTACTACGGGCATCAACATCATTTATGAACAGCTCACTGTCTGGCATTTCTCGCTCCTGCCATAACTTCTGGCAGCCAATAAGGTAACTGGTTAATAACCATTATACACAAGAGACTTTGACATTTCAAACAACGTTATGCAAACATCGTCAATGCTGTTTGTTCAAAATTTGTGCACAAGACATGCACAACAATGTGAAAAGCCCTGGCCAAACAGACTCGCAAGTAGATGCAAGTTGAAAACTTGAGTCTACTTGCAACTTGGTTTTGCCAGGCCTTTTATACTTGCGTTGACTTGCGATGACTTGCACTCACTTTGGTAGAGATCAAATTGCAAGTCGACACAAGTTTTTCACTGTCTGACCACAAAACCCAAGTCAGCGCAAGTTGAGTGACGTCCAATATTTCATTGTTATAGGAACCTATTAGCAATAGAAACTATTATGCAGCGCTAAAATGGGTTTCTTGCAACTTGCGTGTATTTTCAAGGAAACTTGCGAGTTTCAGTCTCTAAAGTAATGTTTATCAAAATAGTAAAATAACCTCATCCAAGACAATCCAATGTCCTGCTTTAAGTGCCTTCAACAGTGGTCCATCCCGCCAAACAAACTGCCCAGCTTCACCTCCCTCAACAGGTAAGTCAGCACCAAACAGGTCTGTCACATCCTTCAAGTTAACAAACAAGACTATCACAACCGATATTACTGGGGCTTATTGCTTTGCAAATAAATAGCACCATACATTTACTTTACTAGCTAACATAAACAAAATCACAGTTTATCGTAACTTTAAAGAAGGGTATTTGGAAACTATTTCATTCATATGACGAGCTATACTAGCTGCTTTCTGTTAAGGCTATACAGAGTAATTAACTTGTTGCCATGTTTAGCTTAAAGTTAGTTACAAGAGAAAAAAAATATAAAAAATAAAAATAGTTGCAAGAGAAAAATTTGATTGACAGGTGAGGGTAATGGATTTCACTTGTGAGTTAGGGCCAGAGATAAATAACTATCTAAATTTTGCAAACTAAGCATATCCCATGATTTTATGAATCTGAGATGTCAGCTTTGTACATGTCTTGAGAACCTACTCTACTCTCAAAACAGCAGGATGTGACCCTTTCCCGTGGCCTACAGCACTCAACATAGAAAATGACTCAGTGGAAGTTCCCTGTCACTTCAAGAAATAAAATTTACCAAAAATAAATATCTACTTACAGTCTGCTCAGAGAGGTTTATCCTAATTAACTCATGACCAGAAGCCTTTGCAATAGCTCCAACAAGACTGGTTTTCCCAACTCCAGGAGAACCCTCCAGCAGAATAGGGCGGGGCAGCTGAAGGGCACGGAGCACACGCTGTGCATTTTGAGATGTTGTTGGTGAGCTGAGGGTATATGAGCTTCCAAAGTTCTCTGGTGGGAGCAGTGGTCCTAATAAAGTATAAACACAATCAAAAGCTGTGGAGTCAGGACTCAGACTGTATCAGTACATTCTCATTAGATAGATGATTTTCACTTTGTATTGAGCATTACAAAACAAAACAGTTTTAAGAGAGTGTCTCTGTAAGAGCAGTCCGGTCGATTTTGCTTGAGACACAGATTTAGCTCATTTTTTGTGTGTTGTAAGACATTCATGTACCTATACTAAAACCACAATCCGTTTGATCGGATCTCTTTACTTTTCAGAGTTTTACGGAAATTAAATTCCAATCGAGCGAAGGCCTGTCGTGACACTTTTTAAGACTTAAATTTGAGACAACTTTGGAGGACAATTTACAAAAAACTACGGGACTCAGCAAAGACCAAATACCACAGCCATGTATATTAACTCTATCTTATCCATCGAGGCGACTTTCGTGAACATCACGTTTCAATCAAGAAAACAGGAAGACCATAGTGACACCTTATCGGTTCGCTTAAGTCACACACGCGAAAACCGATCAAATTCAAAGTAAATTTTTGAAAAAGTGAGGCGTTCTTAACTGATCCAACTAACATAGCTAGAAAGTAGGTGCCATAGAAAAGGTAACTACAGAAAAAAACTTTGCGGCCCGACCTTTACTAAAACTTTATAGCTCCGTGAACTTACCTAATTTTCGGCAATCTCCAAGTTTGGCCGTCCATTTTGAGGGACTTGTCAACATGAAGCGTAGCAGATATAAATCGAGCAGGTAGATCTAAAACCGTCAGAAATACATACGAAAGCATTCAAATGAGCTTTACTTTCAATTCAAACGGCAAAATTTGAAATTGTTCGTTAAACTTACCATTCTAACATCCCCATGCGACCACTGATTTCTTCTGAAAATTCAAACACTACAACTAGTGTTCGAATTTCCCTCGTCGATTCCACCGTAAGAAATAACCTGTGCCACCTAAGCTTCGACTCGAATGTGAAGTACCAATCAAATAACATAACTGCTTCATCTTCGAGGCAATATCACGCTGGTATTTTGATTTTCTGATCGACACGGACGGTAATTAGGAAGTGATCGCCATGTTTACCTCATAAACGTGACCGCTGACCAGCTGCTGAATGAAAACAATACGGCGCGGTGTGGGGTGGATGGCGGGCTTATCGTCATAAGATATTCGGATTTATAATCCATCAAATATTTTCGCTTGCGCACGATTGGTCTAAACGCGTCACGCGACCGAATATTCCCCAGCTAAAACCGGGGAATATCCGAAAATATTCCCCATTTTTCAAAACTGCGCGCGTTGCGAAAAAGATTTGAAGAATAATAAACACAATAGCTTCTATTTGGGGCGAAAATATGTTCGGATATTTGTCCTTGGACATCATCTGTTCCTCGAAGCTTCTCGGAACAGATAATGTTCGCGTTACAAATATCCTGGCATATTTTCGCGCTAAATGGAGGCTATTGCTTATACATGCTAAAAAAGCTTTAGGACTCTCAGTCTAAACAGTGAAGGCATGTACAGACAACTTTTAATTTATTCTCATAACTTTTTCCTTTAAATTAGAACTGGTATTAATTAATAGAGTTATTCAAATATTTTTAACCGGGGTACCCATATGACTTTTTGGCTTGTCATCAGTGGTATAAGTATGTGGCATTTTGTGAAGATGGTGGTTTTCAACCACTGAGTCGTGCAACAATATGTACCGCGTCCCTAAAGTGAGAGAAGCGTCTCAGCGTAAGTCTTTGCAAGGACTGGACAGTGTATCCACTGACAGTGCCGAAGGTTTCCAAAGAATCACCCAAATTGTTGAACAACTTGAGGAAAAGTAGAAAAAGTAGGAACCGCCTAAAGAAGGCGTTCATTGTCGCGACAAAGACAGCCGTTGTGGAGATCACTGCAGGAAGTTCGCTCTTAGTGATCCCATTGATGAAGACTTCGAACACCAGGGCTTACACGACCATTTATCAAAGTGTGACAGTTGCGAGGAACTGAAGACTGTTCTTCAATCCGTGGGGGGAAAATCAATGAACTTTGCTCTTCGATGGACTCCAAAGAACAACATGATAATCTGTATGACTTTGGAAAGTCCGTCAACTTCATCAACGAATGGAAATGCCATATTCTCCGATGCGAAAAGCAAGAGATCGCAAAACAAAACTTCATACAAAACCTGACAGAAGATTTCGTGTTTATAGTGATGGATTGGGCAATGAAGTTTTTACAGCGGCGATTTCGTGAAAAGCAGTGCGATTGGTATGCTAAGGGGGGAATGGACTGGCACGTTAACTGTGCTATCACGAGTGATGGAAAGGGGAATTTTTTTGTTTCGTTCTACAACCACCTATTCAACAGCTGTTCAGAGGATTGGTTCTCTGTGCTGTCCA